>NC_049995.1:1521723-1528577 GCF_000003815.2 Branchiostoma floridae | reverse complement strand
TCCGCTCGCGCCTTGGTAGATAGTAAGGAGGTGAGTACTGATGTGTCTCAGGACATGATTTTGACTTTGTGTTTATCTTTTATGTTAACGTTACATACAGGCAGGGGAAATAAAACAACAACAACGAAATTATGATACGGCAAATATGGCGGCCCCCATATTATAATAATAATAATAATAATAATCACCAGGTGTATTTTGCCAGCCAGTAGGTACCCATTATGAGTAATGAGGCTGATTAACGTGGTCGAGGCACCTCCTCGAGCACGGGACCCCCGTTTTACGTCCCTCCCGGAAGACGATTTCGTGGAAAGCTTCGTGAGGCTACAGCAATCCGGACGTCCTTGGTTGGTCTCCCATCCAAGCACTGTCCGGACCGTCGCGACTTGCTTAACTTCCGAGATCGAGGGATCGGGTGTTAACCAACGCGCCACGCGGCCGTAGCTGGGTCATATGGGTCGCTCCCCTCCCACAAAATGATCAACAAGGCCTGTTTATGATTAAGGGACGATACTACAACAAGATGTGAATGAATGAATAAATAAATACGAGGCTATTGACACAAGCCAAAAAATTTGAGTGTGCCCATAGCCAAACAGGCTATTGACACACCGAGATGCTAACCAGCTAATCAGAGCTTGGAACATGATTTTCCCGACATTATTTTACACAAGCAACAGTTGATAAGACATTGTTCGGAAGATTAGACATTTGAATCGTTGAATCTTCGGATGAACAGACGTATTCAAGTTATGCCCTACGTTGGATACCTGTTAATACCAGCTTCTGTGTCTATGATGGCCGTAGCGTAGTGGGGAGACTGTTGATCCTCGAAACCTTGTAACCAGTTCCGACCCCAGTTCGAGTCCGCGGTGGATCTTTTTTTTTTTTCAATTGTCCTTTTACCTTTTTAAAAAATCCATTTCATATAAGAATATTTTCGTCTTGCGACCAGAACCATCAAAACCCACCTTTGGAATTTTTTGGTCTGCATTTTCATGTTTAGGTACGTTTATCTTTTTTCAGCCTCAGATCGGCAGAATCCACCCGCTACGTTCTTATTTTGGACGGTACACTTATTATTTTTTTAAAATTGGACCAGGGACCCCTGAAATAATAAAGTGTGGGTTTTTCTAACCATATTTCTGCGGTATTTTTGCTCAAAATTCACGTTTTTTTTCGGTCGAAGCGGCGCGGATTTCCCCGCCGCTATGTCATCCAAACATCCTAGCGGTTACGCTGTACTCGTAACATATCGGTAAAACAAGTAACTATAACTTCGCTTCACTTGTGATATAAGTTTTGAGGCCGCAAATTCTCCCAAACGGCAGGAATTCGTCGGTAAACACAGCTGAAAATGTGTTCCAAAACCGAGCCAACATGATCACATGCTGTGTTTGCATGGTACTAAATATAGTTAGCTCATTTGCATACTTGTGACTGGCTACATGCGGCCTTTACCGTAAACGTGTGAAAAAGATCGTATTTTGGGTTGATGATGGACACAGAATGCCATTTGTATTTTCAGAGTGTTGACTGTCAAATATAATCGTAAGATTTTCTCATTTTAGTGGTTTCTAGTGTCAAAATTTAAAAAAATAGTGCACTGAGTGTGTCAATAGCCTGACAGGCTATTGGCACACTGAGTGTGACAATAGCCTGTTTAGGCTATTGACACACTGAGTGTGGCAATAGCCTGTTTAGGCTATTGACACACTGGGTGTGTCAATAGCCTCGCTCAAATTTCTAACTATAATTGTGTCAAATTATAGCCGAAAATGTTTCTGGCTATTGTTGTAGTATTGAAACACCCTGAAGTGTGTCACACTGAGGTGGTAGGTACTGTCATTAACTCATTCAACAACATTTACCAGCGTTGTCATCATGTTGCATGTTGTAACTTGTAATTTGTTAAACCCTGGACTTTGGGGATTCTGCGGCACAAGCGTGACTAAATCATTATAATGTGGCCTACCCAGACCACCTGCTTGAAATTGGAATCAAAAGCAACTTAAAAAAACAACTCTACTCTTAAAACCCAGACCAATTTTACGTGTCGAAAAGATTAAAATACAATTGGTTCGCAATTTTTGCAGGGCTTATTGTGTCACAATTCTTATCAGTCATTCAAGATAATACAACCGTCTGCTGTTGTCAGCTTACAAGCTATAGTATGATCTTAAAATTCATAAGAAATTCTTCCTTAATTAGTAATTTGCATATTAATTAGGTAAATACATAGGTGTACTCTTTGCAGATATAATAATTTGCTCCTCTACATTCAGTAAAAATCAGGTTCAGTTGACACCCGACACAGCAAGGCTAACAAAAAAATAAGATTTTTAAGATTAGTAATTAGTATATTTGCATATAAATTAGGTAAATAAAATACATGATTCTGGTATCGTCAATGAATCTTGTAACCATTTATTGCTCTATTGTTTCAGCAACAAAAGATTACATTCAACTGACGCCTGGCACAGCATAGCTAACAAATAGATAATCTCAAGGATTTTTTACATTAGTAACTAGCATATTTACTTATTAATTAGATGAATGTTATACAATACATAATTGTGGTACCGCCAATGCAGCAACCAAAGATTACATTCAACTGATGCCTGTCACAGCATACTTGGTAACTGCTTTTGTTCCATCTATCATGATTTACATGTGTTACATTTATTTAAGTCCAGTTATTGAAAACAATGCAATTATGTAATTTCCACATTATGCAAAGTAAGTTTTCATTTGCATAACATTTATATCATTATGAACATCTTTGCCTAAGATACCCGCATGCCGAAAATGATGTCAATCCGTCATTCCTTTCTGCAGTTGTCCTCTTCGGAAAGTCTTGACAAATATGCCCCTGTAGTTTCAAAATTAATTGTTAGGGGGCTGAAACTCGCCCCACTTTGTCATGACGCTGAAAGCTATCTACCACTAAAATGTCAAGACCATATCATGTCTGGGACAAGAGATACATTGAAAAAACTACTATGATAGATTATTCCCATTAATTATGCAAATGTACTCCTATTTTGAATTTAGTATTTTATTTTGTTCTACATTGTCTAAGGTACCTACATACAAAAAATCATCAAAATTCATTGTTCCCTTCTTGAGTTATTCACTTCAGAAGTTTTTGACAAAAATGCCCCTGCTATCCCAAAATATGTCGCTAGGGGGCCCAAACTTATGTCAATTATTCCTGAGCACAATAGCTATGTAATACTCACAATTTGTGACCATAGCTTGTTTAGAGCTTGAGATAGCAAAACCGGAAGTTGTGCTGCAGTACCAAGGGTAGCCGCTCACCCTCACCTCACCTAGTCCCATCCTCATCAGGAGGGTCGGGGACCATGGTAGCCTCTAGCACCAGTCTCCTCCTACCCTGGTATCCAGAGAACAGCGCTCGCGGCTACGGTTCTTTCCCGGGCCGCTAGCAACATAGCCCCGTAAACCGACTTTAGCCGGCCCGGGGAGATACGCCTCACGCGTGAAGGCGTAAAGTCCCTTAGCCGGCTAAGTTGTACTCTGATATCCAGGGTAGTCTCCTCCATACATCCCTAGCCGCTAGGGGGCCCAAAATCTAATCTGATAATCATTTCCAGCTTTCATCACACCTCACCAACACACCAAGTATGAAAGCAATCCATGTAGCCGTTCTTGAGTTACCTTGTTTACAGACAAACCCTAGTGAAAATGTAACCTCCATAACATTTGACAGGCCTGGCACAGCAGTAAGTTTTATCAAATCTCAAGGATTTTTTAAAAATTGATAATTAGCATATTTGTATATTATGTAGTCAAAAGTATTTAATTCAGTATTTCATTTGATGCTTTATATTCAACAAAAATCGCATAGAAGCAAAGTGACACCTGGAATAGCAGTCCTAAGAAATAATCTCAGTGTTTTTAAGAGATAATTACCATATTTGCATATTAATTAGGCAAATCAAGCAATCCAATGTTTACTTATCTCTGTGTCCTTTATCTGGTGCAGTTTGGACGGAGAAGTTGACTGTCATCACAGGTTTCTCTCAGTCAGGCCTCAGTGCTGGGAAGAATTGTACACATATTAAGGTCTCGATCATGAGTTTCTTCTTCCCATAGACTTCTATGTTATAAAACGTGTTTTACATGGGTGGTTTACATAATGAAGCTACTTGTAATTTTTGCAGATTTTTTATTCTATGTTAAGCACATTTACCCTATATCGTGGGAAAAAAATTGCCAACGTCAACTATACATAGGTTCTTTTTTTCATAGCAATTACAAACTACGATTAGTCAATCCCCACAAAAGGCTTTCCCCACTTTTTCACTTTTAGTGTACAACCGCACCACTCAGAACCCAGGACTGTGTACCTCTGATCTTGCGCGAGGCTGCAAAACTTTACCTGCTCATTTCTTCAGTTACAAACAAGCTTTCACCAATCTAACTTTTGAGATCAGTTCCGCTGGCTAAAAGGGAATTTCTCACCGCTAAAAACACACGTCCATGCAGCCGTTTACTTTGGGGCTCGGATCTCTTTTAGGGTACCCACTCGGAGTAATACATCAATGAGACCTTAAATGGCCTCCCAAGAGATATCAGACAAGATTCTGAAAACTAAATCCCATCTAGCTTCATGGTATGCATGAATTTAACTTATTCCCAAGACGAAAACTTGTAACAAGTCACGCTACTATGTTTGCCACGCCCCCTCCCATTGTCCGCTTCCCGCCATAGAACAGCACGGAAAGTAGCTAATCCCGTGTATATTCCAACATAAATGCTATAGATCATGATGCTTAGAAGATGTTCTATGCTATGTCTGGTGCCGCAAATAGATATTTTAATTCTATTATAATTATATATTGTCAAAGTTTTTAAAATAGTCATAAATAGGCTTACCTTGCACATAGAAATTGGCAGCACCCACCAAAATAAAGCTCAGAGTCTCTATAATGCATTCATGCCGTTTCCATGGACCATAATCCTCACTATATCTGTCAGAAACAGGGTCAAAGTTTGGAAAGCATATTTGCGTTCGGCATAAATGGTGCCCGCCGCGGGCGTAGCTCGCCGGCCGGGTGTACCTGCCTGTTAATCATGCTCTAACTCACCATGGGTAACTTATTATTAAGAGAAATTTAATACACAAAGAGATAAGATATTGCTTAAAAATCACAAAGAAATTTGGTGATTGTGAGTATTAAATTTGTTTTTCAGATTTTTTCAGTTGGCCGATCGCAGCCCGCAAGGCGTGGGATTCGTTTTCCGCGCGGCACATAGGGGGTAATTGCGCTAGCTAGATAATATGTTAGTTGTACAGTGATTCATTACATTTTGATCTAATCAGAATTTCTCCTAGTAGAGTTGGAGATTGTCCTAATACAATAGCAGTTTGCCCTAGGACAGATCCCGATCACTGTCCTAGGACAAACTCTGATCGCGATCTGTTTTGAATTGTAATCTCTACTGTGACGTATATGATTGCATGTGGTTGTTAACATAATTGTTACAAAAACGTAATGTTACATGTTTATAATTGTTACCAGGCGACCTGTACATAGCCAAGTCGGGCAAAAATGTGCAATATTAATAAAGGTCTTCATCCATTCATTCGTTACAGGGAATTACTTTCATTGTAACTAGTAGTAGTAGGTGTGAAGGAAAAATACTTCCATCATTATTGGTAGAACTTAGAAAAGGTCAGATTGAGAATCTGCAATTCATGGCAGATTTACTTTCAAAGGGACTGTGAGCAACTGCAAAGCCATTCCAGACCCCTCAAGTTTCTGCCTCAATATTAGCTCCAGGCGCACCTCCCAACCCCAACATGCAGACATTTGGGCCACATTAGGACCAATATGAACCCACAGTAATGAGTTCAAGTGCAGAGAGGGAGAAAGCTCCAGGGGTCCCTCTGTGGTGTGTTGTTCTTTCAAATAGTCCCAGTATGAAAATCCGAAATGAATTACCTGAAATTGGCTGGTTGGCAGTAATAAGGAGAGGATTGCTCTGTGTTACTACTTAGTTAGTGGGAGCAGGTGACCTATCCAGGCATGGTTAACAAACTTCTGCACCATCATTACACATGTCCTTGCCTTTTGCATCCAGCACCATTGCTGGTTTCCCCTGAAATGACGGTGTAATGTCTTGTCCACTCTTATGTAAATTAGGCCCCGTTTATGATGCAAAAATTAATATGGATGTATCCGCATGTACTTACATCCGACCAAGATCGTAATGTATACGGTTTACATTTTGCATCCACGATGTCCACAGGCAAACTGTTTCAAAGGGACATGCAGTAGGGTTGGCTCTATGTTACTGGTAGTAGGTTCAGGTTTGTCCTTGATTTGCCTTTTCCTGTCCTTATATATATAGTGTTGGGTCCCAAGGTCAACTCGTTAGTTTTTAATTCAAGGGTATAGGAGCCAAAAATAAAAGAAATGGCGGAAAATCCTACAGTAACTAATTTCTGATTTGGTGTATGCAAAAAGTTAATGAAAGTCCTAAGAAAATTTCATTTTCTTAGGACATTCATATATATGTCACAGGAGAGATGTCGATCCAGTAGAATCATCGATTATCCTAGGAGAGATCTCGATCGGAGCTGGTCCTAGGGCCAGCTCCAATCGGGGTCTCTCCTAGGAGAATCAACGATTCTACTAGTATAGATTGCGATCAGGGTCTCTCCTAGGGCCAACTCCGATCCAAACTCAAATGATGCTAAGATATTGGAAACAGACTGCGATCGGGATCTCTCCTAGGAGAATCGGTGATTCTACTAGGAGAGACCCTGATTGGAGTTGGCCCTAGGACCAGCTCCGATCCAAACTCCAATGATACTAAGAGAT
>NC_049995.1:1501728-1521185 GCF_000003815.2 Branchiostoma floridae | reverse complement strand
TGTTTCCTATATCTTAGTATCATTTGAGTTTGGATCGGAGCTGGTCCTAGGGCCAACTCCGATCGGGGTCTCTCCTAGTAGAATCGCTGATTTTCCTAGGAGAGATCCCGATCGCAGTCTGTTTCCAACATCTTAGCATCATTTGAGTTTGGATCGGAGTTGGCCCTAGGAGAGATCCCGATCGCAATCTATACTAGTAGAATCGTCGATTCTCCTAGGAGAGACCCCGATTGGAGCTGGCCCTAGGACCAGCTCCGATCGAGATCTCTCCTAGGAGAATCGATGATTCTACTGGATCGACATCTCTCCTGTGACATATATATCAGCTTGTAATACCAGGGAATAGGGGCTCAAAATACACAGTTCAAAATGACCAGAAAAACCTTAAGAAGTAATTTGCAAGGCTTCTGTCAAAAATCAAGCAGTCAAAGATTTTTTAAAAATAGCTGTGGGGATTTGCTATCTGTACCTTCATGCCAAATTTCAGCTCATTTGGCCCCAAAATGAAAATGTTGAATCTGTCCAAACATTTAGCAGGAGGAGACACAGAGACACAGCAAAAACCAAATATTCTTGTATTTCAATCTATACTGTATATGGAGGCTGGTATCTGTAGGCAACACAGGGGTCTATCATAACACCTCAAACGACCTCAAACATGACTTTATGAGACTTGATGATAGATTTGTGCTATACTGTAATCTATAGCCAACAGCACCCACAGCACAGTTTATCTTACTGTCATCTGTGGACTGAACAGCCTGACATTTTTTCAATCTTGAAACCGGCAGGATAACTCCAAATAATGTTAAATACTTAGGACTTGCTGTTTGTTTGAATTCATAAATGCATATTAAGCAATGTATTCAGTGCCACACAAGGTTGTTGCCCCATATACACTACATATAAATTATAAGAGCCATTTGAGGTATTTAGGTAGACTGCACTACAGTGCTTTCCTTGAATCATGCTAAGACAGTTCCTTTGGTAAAACAACACCAAGTCAAGACAACACAAAATACATGTTTCAAAACCTTCGGAAGTTCCTAGAAACGTAGTTCCACCTTGCTTTATTTTAGGCTCTATTACCATTTATCAGTGAAATAAGTACACACCCCAACTTTGGCAACAACTTTTCAATTTAGAAAAGTTTAAGATGCCTACTTTATTCAAGAAAATACGGTATTTGTCATTGTTTCGGGTATGATGAAACATAGGCAAGAAAAGATGATATTGCTTATAATTGCTTCTATGGGTTCTAATTTTGACTGAGAGAATGAGCAGTCTAGCCTGGGTACCATCTGATTTCTACTGGGGCTCCTTACACTTGCTACCCTAAAAGCGAGTGTAAGGAGCCCCGGTAGAAATCGGTAGAAATTGGACAAATAGAGTCAATAGTACGCTAGGGGAGTTGGCAGGCCAGAAAAAACATTATCCTTGGTGGTGAGGATAATGTTTTTTCTGGCCGGCCGACTCCATGATGTTGCAGCAGGTGGAGTGATGGCTGGGCTGGAGGTGTGTGAACTGTCTGGTCTCATCCTCATCACCTCCTGCACTGACCCAGTGGTCTCCTGTAGAAACACATCTATCATGGCCACTCCACACTGCTGTTGATATGAGCTGACACACCCCTGTAGCGCTGGGCACATAGTCTGCATTCTGACACATGCAGCACCTGAGCTCAGCCTGAAAATGACCTAATTAAGCTCACCCTGCTGCAGGTCAATCTGCTGGTTTGAATTAAAGCTTGGCAGAAGAACTTTCCCATCAGTATATCCTTCAGCAGGTCTGAAAACACCATGTGTGGGACAGTGCTGAAAGTTGTATATTATGCCATTAGACATTGCTGGTCATTATGTCAACTTCAGAAATGGATATCTTGTCTGTAAGGTGGTCATATCACTTGTATGATGTTTTGATTTCCCACTTCTCTTCCTTATCACATGATGCAGGCTTGTACCATATTTTTGCACCCCAATCAAAAATACGCACCCCTGATTTGGGGCAAGTCCCAGTCAGATGAGGTAAGACTAAGAACTCTACACTGCTGAGGTAGGACTAGGAGGAGGTAAGAACTCTGTAGTCTGCAGACACAGGTGAGGTAATGACAGTGGTGTACATGAAAGTACAAGTGGCAGTACCACTAAATGCAATGGCATCTACAGTAGTTTTTCCCTTCAGCTGAAGGTTTCCCCTGGGAATCCCAGGGAGGGATAATAGCTGAGGTAATTGGGTGGAACTGACCAGGGCATTTTTCCTGAGGCTAGGGTCAGAACCCGCACAACAGGGCTTATTTACATCAGTTAGTAGACAGTCTTGGCATCATCTTGTTAGATTAGACCCAACAAAATTTCTGATGCTTTCTCCCATTTTATGTCCAGTGCAGTGCAATTCTGGGTGCAGAATTACACTCTTCATTTTGGGTTCTTAACAACACCTTTTGTTACCCCAGATGTTACTCTACATGTATAGCTAGGCCTGTTGGAAAATGAGTGATTGGCCAGATATCATCTCATCTCCATGAAAAATGGAGTTTTGGGCCCCCTGGTATGTGACCTTGGTACTGCAGCAGATATTCCGTTTTTTGTATCTTTTGACCTGGATGTGGTATGGTCTTGATTTTTTTGTGGCAGATAGCTTGTGACGTAAAGAATACAAAAGTGGGTATGTTTGGGTCCCCTAGCAGGTTGCTCTGGAACTGCAGGGACGTCATTCTCAAAATCTTCTAAGGAGGATAACTGGACAAGGGAACGACAAATTTAGATGATATTTGGCATGTACAGTCAAACCTGTCTATATCGGCCACTGAAGGGACTGGTCAAAATTGTCCACTATAGAGAGGTGGCCACTATAGAGAATATGCTGATTAATTCACCACAAGCAATAAATTACACATGGTTTGAGTAACCATTGATCTTTATTCACATAATACAGTACTGTATATGTACTGCAATGATTTTTACACTGTATTAAGAAAACAAAAGCTATAACAAGTTTTAAATGTTCTACAGTTGATATTGTCTGAAGAGACCGGTATAGTCATATTTCTTTGACCTGGAATCGGCTTGGATCCGAGTTTGATACTTCGCCGTCCATGTGTTCCCGCTCACGTTCGCACGTCAGATTCCCACATTATGCTAATGTGGTACTCACAAGAAAAGTTTGTCATTTTAGACTTGTCTCTTGATAAATGTAAGAATAAATCCACCCTAGTCTGACGTTCCTATCATTTACAAGTGTAACAATTTATTTAGAATGTTTTGTAAGGTTAATTATCCTCAGCGATAGTGTATTAGAACGTAACTTTGCCACGATTTACCTCCGCAATAATGGTGTCGTCTGTTGACCTTATATGGCCTCGTTTGTCGGGAGGAAGGCAGTTTTCTTTTGAAGATAAAGAGGTTGTAAATACGGCTGCTGTATGGCCGAATGCGTGCGGACCAGCCGTCCGCTTGGCCATAATCGGCAGTGTTTCTGTATCCGTGGGACCGGAAATCGTGTGGCCGTGGCCGCGTTGGACAGGTGGCCGCTGAGCCTCTCTCTTAATCATTACGAATCCAAGGGACCGACAAAAAGTGGCCACCATGGCCAGGTGGCCGATATGCAAAGGTGGCTGCTTATACAGGTTTGACTGTAGGTAGCTTTGAAAGAGATGTACATAATCAAGTGCAAATTATGCAAACTGGCACTTAATTTGCACAGTTTCTTTCTGTTTCTACTCCTTTCTTACTTGCGGGTTCGAATCCCTGGAGTAAGGATATTTGTATATATTGTTTCTGTCTTAATGATAAATTTTTAAGACTTTATATCCGTACACAAAATAAAGCGCTTACCAACAAGCTTTCGATCAGTCTTCTGATCCTTCTCAAGTTGTAATGACCCAAAGCCTAAGTCGCACTTCCGGAACGGAAGTATGACGTCAGTAAAGGGTCAAAGGTGCTTGGCAGTCGGTATCGGCCTCCGTCTCTGTTGAGGGAAGGTTGATGGGCTCTGATGTAGATAGCCTCTTTCACTCACCGGAGAAAGTAATCCTGTTCGGAATCAAGTATCTTCACCTTGTCGAAATCCACGGAGTGTCCCGGAGATTCTATATGTATGTGTTGCGACACCTCCGATGTTTTGACTGAGCTGGGCCGTCTATGCTCTAGAAACTTGGTTCTGAGAGCACGGCTAGTTTCACCTACGTAGGATTCCTGACAAGGGCCACGGATGTTTTGGCCTTGGCAAGGAATGTATTGTTTCTGTCTGTTTCTGCTATTGTTTCAGTTCTTACACCTCATGCAATATTTGACAATATACATGTACAAGGTGTGCATTGCACTGGGAATAGCTTGAGTATATACTAGATGTTTGCTTTAACAAACATACATTTGCACATCAACATGGCATGAATCAATAGAAATTGAAATAATGGGCCACCTATTGCAAGTAAAGAACTATAATTGTATGAAATCAATTTTCAATGACTAATTGTCCTATCACTGTCATTGAGAGGGGGGGGGGACCACTCTGCAAGCCTGGCTAACTAGACACAGGTGAGAAGTCAGTGAGGAGGACTGGGAGGCTGGTGTTGATTGGACAAGGCTGAGCAGGAAGACACGCATGTGTCCAATCATGGCTTCAATCCCCTCCCCTCAGAATGAGTCAGAAGGTCATCAATGTCCAAAAGTCAAGAGAAATGGTCAAGAAATGTGATCTGTAGAGTTGGCAAGAGTTGGCAGTGGTTGAGTCCTGGTGCCCTGATTGATCGGGGAATGTGAGCCCAGTCCTGATGGAGGCAGTGATAATGCCTGCAAGTATAAATACTGTGTCCATGCCAGCCTTCTGGTGTTGTGAGGCAGAGCTGACACGCGATGCAGAGGGAAGTCTCCCTGTCCGAGCAGGTGGCCCGGGTCAGGTCTGCCACCATGTTCCACTGGAGCGGGATGTCACCATGGCAGGGAAATGCCCCCCCTATTTCAGGGGGACGGACAGGATTCCATGCCTATTCCATGCACTGGGGCTCCCCCCAAGCAGAGTATGCTGTGCAGTGCTGGGAGTCCTTCTCCACTACAAACTTTCCTAGAAGGAGGACTCACCCACTGCCTAATGCAAACCAGCTGATGAGAGAGGAGAGCATTCTGAATGAAAACCCTGCTGGATCCAACTGGGAAACTTGCCTTAACTTCTCCCAACCTCTGTAAGTCACCAGACTACAACCATCAAGTTTGTGGGGCAAAATCCTTCAAAAACTGCAAACTTTCACATTCACATAAGATCGTATTATGGCATATGTTCATAAGATGTCTGAAATTCCTTCGTATATGCAATAATGTATATCCTTGCTAACGTTTTTCTTGCCATTGCATAACCGTCGAATAAGGTGTATTCTTTCGTACATTATGATTAGGTTTATTTCTTTTGTACATTCTGAAAATACTGTTAGGGTAGCAATATCAATTTGAAAGGTTACCTCAGTAAATGACATTGATGCTGGCAGACAATGCTAACCAAGGCAATCCCATTCGCTGCATACATTGCAAATGTTTCCTTGTAGAATAATTTTGATGTAAAAGGCTGGGTCTCAAAATGTGCTTCATCTGCCTAGTGTCTACCTGCATTGGAGATACAGGACATACAGTATATGTCATTTAGTTACCAGGCTTGGTGGTTGCCATGCTGTTATTGGGACTGTGGTAATCTCTAGCCTCATCAGAAGTTTGTCTTTTGAATTGGCAACTAGTACTCAAGTGTGCAGTTGTTTTTAAGTCCTACTTGCTCTTGGGCAATGATGTGAAGTTATGTCAAGAAACCCCACTACTATTCATGGCAATGTCATGATTATGTATTTCTAATGTATGACGGACCCACTGTGCTACAGAGTTGTGCTACAATATTGAATTTAACACACTACATTTTACAAAAAGAAATCATTTTCTCTCCTACCGTAAAAGTAAATTTACATAATTTTACAGTAATCTTCATAAAATGTGTTAGCAAAATTGTTGCCTGTGTGAAGCACATTAGTTAAATGTTAACCACAGTATCTATAAATTCGTACTCATAGAAGAAGTTGGTATCGTTTTTACTATAGTTCAGCTTTGAAAACCGAAGCAAGTGAATGTTAGATAATGTATTTAATTGGCATATTCAAATGATGGTATTATTCTCTAATCATGATGTTTGTGTCAATCATACAGTATTGAGTGCAAGCCAGAGAAGTGGACGGGACTCCCCAGGTCGGTGTACATTGTGTTCAGTACATGTTGATTCAATTATATATATTGGGTGACTTCCACAAGTGGGTCAATTTTCAAAATGGAGTGCATCAATTTTGATTGCCTTTAAAAGAATGGTTTCAACCATACTGTAAAATCATAGATTTAGAAATCTGCAAAAGGAGTATTACTAAATATATGCTGTAAGTTAAAAAGAATATTGGAAAACAGATACATATGTGACAGTAGCAGATCTAGAATACCAAAGTCAGTTCCAAAGTCAAAGATGTGAAAGAACAATTATATAGGCTCATAATCAAACGTGTCCTTCATTTTGTATGCATCTACCCACTTTCGTAAACATTTATCAATTGCTTCTTGAGTTGTACTGTGCACACAGAGAGAGAGAACCAAGAGACTTGATTGGTGGGTGACTGACCAGTATTCAGACAGTATCTATCAGGACCTTTTTTTTAATTTTCACACATGCCTACACTATTCAAGGCTAGGAAGTTTTAAATTAACATTTTGAGCAGAACTCACTGTTCCAGATTTTGATAATCTTTGTATTGAATTAACTTTGTTGTACATTTGTATGTACGAGGGGTGATCAATAAGTTCTTGGTCTCACCCAGATAAAACAAGCACAACTCAGATTTTGAGGCATAGATGTCAAGTATTAAGTCTTTATGAACAGATTTTGAAGTACATTTGCCGACAAAGACTTGCGCTCTAAGTTCAAGGCACACGTACTTTCTACTACTGCCAAAATAACCCTGTTTGGAACTCCAAATCCTCGCAAACTATGATTTCAAACTCGGCGCAGGGTGACAAACGGCTGCTGGATGGCCGCATTATGCAGTGTTTCTGTATCTACGGGGCCGGAAATCGTATGGCCATGGCCGCTATAGACTATTTCTTAATGCTTATGTCAATGGGGAAAATCCAAGGGACCAACAAAAAGTGGCCGCAATGGCCAGGTGGTCGCTATATATGCAAAGGTGGCCGCTAATACAGGTTTGACTGCAATTCTGTATTCAGTAAAAAAAAGTTACAGCATTTATTTCATCCAATTATATCCAAAAGTTGGAGTCACTGTATTACTTTAGCAACAGGTTTCCACATGTGACTGAAGACTGCTCCTAATCCTTAGGATTCTGTTGGATCTTGGCTCTGGCAAGTTTAGTATCAACAACTGAATGAAAGCAAAACAAGTCTGAGCTCATGTTCAAAAGCACTGTCAGATAATCCTCTGGTGGTTTTCTGTGCACAATGAACTGTTACATGTTGTTTATTACAGGTCAGTTCTTTCCATTAAAGATCAGCCTTTAAATCAATTATTTATTACATACATATATATACTATATGTATCATAATTACCTCATCTGGCAGAGCATCTGTTTGTTAATGTGTGGACACTAATGTTTTACAATATAACAGCATTAACCCTGGAAACATTCTGGATAAGGCAACTGGTTTGATATTGACATTTACTTCACCGTACTGCCATATTTGTATCATTATCTTTGTCAAGAAGGTTAATTTTTTACCGTGCTTGCTTGTATCTGTGTTTGTGTGTAGAAGACCAGCATAGCTCTAGAACGCATTTATGGATTGTATTGATATTTGGTATGTGGGTTGGTTTTGATGAGACCCAGAAACGATAAGATTTTGGGCCCCTAGCAGCTTGTTACTGTACTGCAGTGGAACTTCTGGGCTTGATATATCAAGTTCTGGACACCCTGTGGTCACGGTTTTTGACTGATAGGTAGCTCTTTGGGCCGAGAGTAAATGGTATAGGTTTGGGCCCCCTGCCGGCTTGTTATGTCATACTTTGAGTATCTAAAAAGAATGAACAACCATGCAGAGAATGGACCACTTTATACATTCACCAACGTTGCTGCGCCGGGAGGGGCCAATCAGCCATGACAGCAGAGTTTTTGTTACACAGAGGAGGTCACATACCTTTTTGAGATGGAAAGAAGTTTTCTAAAGTTTGTCCACTTTTAGGGCCTGCTAATTGACTAAAGGCCAGAAACTTGAAAGAGGAAAAAAAAATGAAGCATACATTTTGCAGATATT
Organism: Branchiostoma floridae; assembly: GCF_000003815.2. Taxonomy (NCBI): domain Eukaryota; kingdom Metazoa; phylum Chordata; class Leptocardii; order Amphioxiformes; family Branchiostomatidae; genus Branchiostoma; species Branchiostoma floridae. The sequence goes on along the minus strand of NC_049995.1, from coordinate 1,512,906 downwards.
GTCAGCCATAAAACAGACTTAAAATTTCCAGCAGATTCTGAAGATGAAAATAGCCTGTAGCCACTTGTCTGTCAAAGTGGGAGCTTCAACATCTTGATCTGATTTGAGCTTGACATGAGAAGTAAGTAGATGCTATTTTCAGGGACTGGTATTTGGCCTGGGGGGAGGTAAGGTGAGCTCAAGGCCTAGGGTGTCTCCGGCTATCCCTTTGTCAAGATAGTAAGGATCACAGCTCTTATTACCTCCACCAAATATTCATGGAGGTTATATTTTGTGTGTGTGTGTGTGTGACTGTGTGAGGGTCTGCATGCCTTTTTCCGTTAAGTGTTACGAGCCATTTTAATTCACCGTTAAGCGTTACCGACCCGCTCTAATTCAACGTTAATCGTTATCGGTATATTCTTCGTGAAGCGTTATTGGTCGTTTTGATTCAACGTTAATCGTTATTTGTTAGCCTGAATTCACCGTTAAGCGTTACCAAGAAATTCTTCGTAACCCGTTATACTATACACACGAAGTCAAATGCCAGATAGAACCCCTGAAAATGCGTTTCAAGACCTTTCAAAGGTCCAGATTTCAAAATTTCTCTGAGCCTCCCGGCCTTCGGCTCTTAACATGGTAAAATATGTTGCGGAAGCGTCGCCCTCAAAACTTTATCACTCATACAGATTTTAGTGTCAAACATAGCTTAGTTTGGGGCGAAAAGTTCTCCTAGAATGCAGAAAATGAGGTTTCTCCGGACTTCCCTTGCGACGGCTTGCGCCTTTGGCGCTCACGACGATGTGGCGAAAATATCTTAGAGGTGTGGGTTTTCGCACAAAAAAACTTTTCTCTCTAATAGAATGTCATTTAATTTAGCTTCGTCTTACGGCAAAATCTGTCCTTCAAAATGCAGTAAATGGCGTTTCAGACGGTCCAGATTTTAAAATTTTCCCAGACATATTGCAACGTCTCATGCCTTCCGAGCTCGAAATAGTAAAAATATGTCGGGGCTCTGGGGGTGGAGGTCAAAGCTATAACCATACATTGTGTAATTTGATGAAAATGTCAAAATCAACCTAGCTTAGTCGGTCGGCAAAATTTGCCGAAAATGCAGGAAATAGCATTTAAGAGGGTCTTGATTTTCCGGGGAGCATGTCCCGAACCCCCCTGGCATGCGTCGCACATTTGGCGATCTATGTGCTGAAACAATAGTTCAATCCCCCCATAAGAAATTTGCTTCCGCCGTCTCTGTGGCGGGCCAGGAACTCTGCCTCCGTCAATTCACAGATGTCATGGACATTGTCCCTGTCATTCCTCCGGGTTCTGGGCACCTTTTGTTTCTCACAATGTATTTTCACCCATTGATATAACCACTCTAGCGTTGTATGAATAGGAATGCACGTCAATGTTACTTTAAATGCTTTGTAACTCATTCTGAATTTACCGTTAAGCGTTACCGGGCCTCCTGAATTTACCGTTAAGCGTTACCGGGCCTCCTGAATTCACCGTTAAGCGTTACCAAGACCCCCCCATGCAGACCCTCCTGTGTGTGTGTATGTGTGTGTGTGTGTGTGTGTGTGTGTGTGTGTGTGTACAAGATAGCTCAAGAATGGCTGAGTGGATAGGTTTCATACTTCATACTTCAAGTTGGTGTGTTCGGAGGGTGTCATGATGTGATGTAAGCCGGAAATGATTAGATTTTGGGCCCCTTAGCTGCTTCTCTCGGTACTTCTGGTTTTGCTATCTCGTGTTCTGAACAAGCTATGGTCACGAGTTTTGGGTGTTAAATACCTCTTGTGCTCAGGAAGAAGTGGCATAAGTTTGGGCCCACAAGCAGCTAGTTTTGAGATAGCAGGGGCATTTTGGTCAAAAACTTCTGAAGAGGATAACTCAAGAAAGGAACAACAAATTTTCATGATGTTTGGTAATTGTACTTCCATAGTGGTAAATGATGGAAATAATTTTCACGGAGGTAATAAACACAAGTTAGTAATTTCTATGTCATCTACCAGTTGCAGATACACTAGTGATGGTGCCCCCCACCCCCTCACCAGTATGGAGACAGTGGCCAGGGGTCAGTCCCCAGGGGTGGTGGTGCTGGACCACCCTGCTGTGATGGAGGATGTCACGGGACTGGACTCTCCTGGGGGCACAGGTGCGGAGTCTCAGCCGGACAAGAACCAAGGGCTCAAACCAACGGAGAGTAGGTTCTCATACAGATGGTGTTTCTAGGAGCTATATTGACATGCACCGAATGTCCAAGATTAAGTGGATTAGATTTAATTTTTACAGAAATTTCTGGAATTCAGTATGCAAGTACAGACCTTGATGTATGTATAAGGCCACACTCATGTGCTTTTATATGGATGACATCCTTTGGACACCCCAAAACTGAATGCCAGCATACCAGAAGTAGTTGAGCACAGAGCAGCCAAAGCATATGTATCAAACTAAAGTCATCATTATAATATTAGATAGCATAAGTGATGATTGATGCAACTATATGAGCAAATAATAATTATAAGAATAATCAACTAGAGTTCCATCACACCATACCTTTGCCAAATGATTTTAACCATTACAACTGATGTGCTATGCCATTATGCAAATAAGGTCCCCATTTCCATACAAAGGTGTAGATTATACAATTCATTTTTTGTCATTGTATGATAGTTGATCATTTCCTCCACTCCAACAGAAGTAGACAACCTTATCCTATGAAAGCACTTTTTTTAGTAAACAAATGGGACATCATTTCATTATCAATATTCAATGATGTTTATCTTCACATAAATTCCAAATGCTGCAAGTGTGATATTTTCTATCATTTACCATTGAGTTATTGATAATAGCATTTTGTCATTAATTATGCAAACTAGGCAATCGTTTGCATAATTCCCATCAATTAGTATCAATTGTATGATCTTCTCATTTACATATGTCACATGTTGGGATAGTCACATCATGAGTGAGTTTATAAAATTTTCTCATTAATCATGCAAAGTAAATTCTGATTTGCTAAATCGCATCAAATTATATCAAACATCACTTCAGCTTAATCTACATACCAAACCTCATGACAATTCATCAACCCATTCTTGAGTTATCATCATTCAAAGTCTGAAACTAAACCGGCTCCTGCAGTTCTATTCACTAACTTTTTTAAGTGCTCAGGGGCCCCAGCTGCTTACTCTCTGCCCCAAGATCCATCTATTTAAAAATCATGATCATAGCATGTTCAGAACTTGAGATATCATGACCAGAAGTTCTGCTGCAGTATTGTAAGAAGTTGCTAGGGAGGCAAAAATTCAGTCATTTCAAGGTCTTCTTAAGACCTACCATGCCTACTGCTTAAGCTCCTCTCCGTTAGAAGTCTCCAGGTTGCACGGTCCTCTGCACTTGTCTCCGCGAACTTGTTACTCTGTCCAATATCCAAAGACCTACCCACTTACTAAATATCAGTAGAATCCATTTAGGTTTATGCTGCCCAACCAAAAACATCCAATGTCATCCATACGTACATAGGTAGATATATAAGGTGTATATTGTTAATCAAATCAAATCAGGACCTTATTTGGCTGATTGATGAGGCAATGCTAGAATAGCCTTCTTTGTTAAGATCTATGTCGCTTTTGAGTACATCTTTTCTTTGGGTGAAGAATTCATCAACTAATATAATTTATGCAAATGCAATCAAGGAGAATACATTATTAGTCGAAGGTAGGACCTAAGATTGTCCCTGAATTTATTTTATGGAACTCTTTTTTATGGAATATGGATAGAAAGGAATACAGATGAAATTGAATAAGCAATGTGGCCTAATGCTAGATACTACATGGAATAGGATCATGTTCTTGTGTTTGATGTGTTTCTTGAACAGTTTCTTCAGCAAATCACACAGTTGCTATGATCTCCTCTGTCACAGACCAATTATGACTTCACGTAGTCGAACAAAGAGACGTCATTTACTAGTATGCCTAGAGCTCTGAAGTTGTACAATACAAAATCATCTACTTCATGAATGTGCTCTACTGTGTGAAACTGACTCATTTACAGCTGTGTTAACAGCTCTTAACTACCTGTAGCTCGTATTTGTCTTTTTAAAATTTGTAACTTTTTGTAACATTTTAAGAGAATTTTATCATGTGTATATACTAGTAGTTGATTGCTTTTACCTGACTATTTCACCCCTTGTGTAAACCTCGCCATTCAGCCTTTTTGGCTGCAGTGAGTTTTGATTTTGATAAACCAAATGAATGTATATGTATGTTTAATTTGCATGTTTGCAGATAAACATGTTGGAGATCCAGACCAGGTGGTCGTAGACAGTCCAGTTGTAGAAGAGGCAACAGAAGGTACAGGATGTTCACACTTCATGTCATACTCATTGTAAAGCAGACAACAACTAGTGTTTACTTTGTAATACGTTACAACAACAACTGTCCAAAGCCTCCGTCTGAGTGGGAGGGAAAGTTAGTGTGTTGTAGATTTCAAAATTCAGATTGAAAATTTGATGTCTTGCCAGCAGTCATGATTATGCATGAATTTGTAATTGCCTCTTCTTGAAAGCTATCAAACATTTCCTTTTTACTAATCCTCATAATGTCCAAATCTAAGTATGATATCAACATTTACTGAACCTACATGCACATGCATCATAAGTATGAAATTAAGATATTCAATTTTTGCATTGATTATTGCATTGAAATTAGGTCTTAATTTGCATTATCCATGTCAAGATTCCATTAATGTGCATGTGTCACCAGTAGTAATCAACCATTTGTAAATATCATTCAATGAATATTCATAAATGATAGCTAAAGTCCCATGTACCGTTACCTTTTCCCTAGTCCCATCCTCGAGCATGAGGGTTGGGTCTATGGTGGCATATGTTGGTACCCAGTGGCTGATATTAGGGAACAAAATAAGAACCATCCAGTTCATACTTCCAGTTCTTGATTCTTGCAACCAGATAATCAAACTTACCAGGTAATTTCCATTCACAAGGTCACAGTGAAAATGGCAGCCAATTCGGGACCTAGCATTATTATAAGTTGACATAATGTACATAAACTGTCATCACATTCAGTGCCCAAAATACTTTGTTCAGTCAGGTTGTCCAAGTGGCAACCGGAGTCAAAAGCCAGGTTGCGCCATCAACATTTCAGGTTGCCCCACTTTCAATTTGTTACTTTCTTCAAATCAGCTACTTAATCATTATCTTTTCTTCCTGTTATACAAAATGTATGTAACTATGTAATATCATGTTTTGTGTTATCACAATAAAAACCAAGATTATGCACGTAGCTGGGCAGTTTGCTTCTCAAAAGAAAACTTTTCGGATTTCAATTAAGTTGATTACCTGGTGGCAGAAATCACATAATGTGTCAGCTTTGGTGTTCAGTAACATGAGAAGGATGCTGTTTTTACAAATGATAAAGTTAGATTTCCTTTGCTGCAATATACATTTTTGGAACCCGCCAAGAACCTCTATAAAGTTATATGTTATGAAAAAGATTAAGACTTGAGCGAAGTCTGGAGCATGTGTATTTCAATGTTGTTGATGCCACCTGTTGCCTTGTTTGACACAGTTGTGACGACTAGTGCCATTGTAGAAGTCCAAGCTTTATCAGAACAGATGCCAGATTCCAACAACTCCAAACATCACAACAACCACAGGAGGAAACAGCAGAACTCACAGGTCAAATATCAGCCACAGCATCACCCTGGGACAGAGAACAGACAACAAGGCCTGCACCCTGGGACAGAGAACAGACAACAAGGCCTGCACTGGGCTGCAGTGGAAACACAGTATGTCATTGGGAAATACATAATGTAAAACTGTAAATCAGTCTACATTAGGGATGGGTACCGGTACAGAAAATTCAGGTCCGGTCCTGAACCTGGACCTGAGTCAGTATGTGAAACCATATGAATGGACGATACTAAAAACAATATTGTCCGTTTTGCTACAAAAAGGAATGTTTTGTGGAGTATTTGACTCCCACTAGCATTCTAAAATCTTGCAAGACTAACTGCCTCTGTATGATTGACTGCAAAACTTTGTAGAAATGACTATAGACTCTACTCTGCTTTGCACTTGTTATTTTCTTCGACCATAAATATTTGAATTCCTGATCATGTAATTTGTTCATTTTCAAATAGGGACAACATCCGGTCTACCGATTTTTTTCAGGTCCGGTTTTTCCGGACCGGTACAATAACAAAAACAATTTTGTACCAGAACACCGTACCAGTACCCATCTCTAGTCTACATAATAATATGACAAATGTAACATGTGAGCTGACTGAAGGTATCTTGTGAATATGTATGAAAGTTTGTCTGTGACAGTAATTAACATTCATTGTAAGAAATTTACACACTATGTCTGTACACAAAGAAAAGTGCTCCCCAACAAGCTTTTGACTTAGTCCTTTGGTACTTACCCAAAGCCTACATTTCACTCAACCTGAGCGGGAATGTAATGTCAGCAATGGGTTAAAGGTGCCTGGCTGTCAATATCGGCCCCCGTCTCTGTTGAGGGATGGTCCATAGGCCCTAGTATCTTATGAATGTTTTAATCCGATTTGTAGAAATATCCTGGTTAGATTAGGCTGTCTGTTTCAATACTTCCATCAACTACTTTTGCTGAACTGACCAGGATGGTACATAGTACCAATGTTTTGGAACATGATAATGTTGGTGTTTGGTAGGTTGAAAGGTTTAGTACAACATGGTGCTGATTTGCCATCCATTCTTGACTTGTATCTAATAGCATGGACAGTAGATGTCACTCAGCCCTGGCTTGAACACTTCAAAAATACCTTTGCCAAATGGTTTTAATCTTTTCGAGTGAAATATTAAAGAGCTCTCCATTTGATAATCAGGGCTCGAAATACTTTTTTCTGCATACCTGCAGGCTTATGTATGTTAAGATGTCAGTATACTAAGTAAACACCATATTCTTGACATCTATGTGTTAGAAAGATAATAAAATGACTGTCATAGTACTTCCGATTTCTGAAGATCGCCGATCAAATGACTTAGTTAGTAGGTTTGCAATTAGGTTATTCTGATATAATATAATTCTACTTTATTCTATGTAGTGCACCCAAAAACATTTTGGTGCACCCAATTTTCTAGGCTGGGTGCACCAATGCACCTATTCCCAGAAAGGAATTTCGAGCCCTGTACACAAAGAAGGTTATTTTACGATAGTGTACATGTCCTTATTTCCAGGGTGCTGTCTCCAGCCAGCATGTTGCACCAGCTGTACATTGCAGTGCCACATTCCTCGGACCCCATGGGTGCTGAAGATGACGATGATGATGACATTGTGGTTGTTAAACCTGCTGGTTCACTCACCAAAAGGGAAAGGGACAAACTAAAGAAACGAGAGCTGAGGGCCAACCCAATTTACAGGTCAGTGTGTCTAACAAGCATTCCTGAATGAGAAGGGTTATAGACTAAGTGAAGTAAGTTGTCTTTATGTTCAAGTAATGTGGACATGTTAATACTATAGATCCAGTGACAAGTCATAATAGACATAATAGACTTCTTCATAAATTCTTGCCCACTAATAAGCTTTTACACATATGGGAACTTGTAAACAGTCCTTTGTGCTCATTCTGTCATACAGAGGAAGAACATGATGTCATGTCCCCTGGGACTGCCCTCAGTTGATTTGTTTCTGGGATGATGTTAAATTTTGGTTTCATGAAAAAATCAGGACAACATCTAAACCTTAACTTCTTCGATGTAATTTTTGGAAACTGAAATCGGGGGCTCCTGTTATTGGCAATCTCATAATTTTGTTAGCTAAGATGTTCAGCTACAAAAGACAGTCTGGACACTTAAGTTCCATGTTCTTTATTAAGTGCATCCATTTCTTTCAAGTAGTAGAGTATTTGATTGCAACAAGAAGGGGAAATATAGAGAAACACAGGCAAATGGGGCACTTTCTGTATATTATGATTTAAACTTAACTCGAAAGTTCATCTGTGTTGGTAGAAGTCATTCTTGAAATAGTTGAACTGTAATTTGCAACACAAAATTGGACTCAACCAAACTTCCTGCAACCTATAATCCACTGCTAACTGAGTCACGTGTTCTATCTGCATAACGTGATGTCATGACAGCAGTGGATTGTTAATTACTTGACTGGTGCTGTGCAGTCAAAAATTTGGGTGAGTCCAAGTTTTGTGTTGGAAATTACAGTTCAACTACACTGTATTTCAAGAATGATTTAGACTTGTTTCAATATTTCACTGTTTATTTCTGTATTGAGTTATGGCTTGGGACATATGTACCATTAGTTAAGTTAAAGTTTTGTTGGTTCATACTAAAAACAAAGCAAAACATAGCACTATCTTATTTTCTTTGAAATATTATTATTTCTTGAACCTAGAACAGTTAAAAGGATGTAAATTGGTCTCCGACTGCAGACCTCATTATAGATAGATGCTCGCACAGCATGTCAATTTCTATTGACAACTTTCTTGTCTCTACTTTGATGCAGGGAGAAGGAGAAGGAAAGAGCCAGGGAAAGAATGAGGCTGAAGCGAGCTGATCCAAATTTCCGTGCAGTGGAACGTGAAAAGGATAGGAAACGGCGACGTCTTGCCAGGCAAAGGAATGAACTGTTGAGAAGATTTGAACACAACAAGATCAGGACAATAAATGGCATGGACCCAACTCTGCCTGTAGCTACCTGTCAGGACAACTCTTCTGGACAGTACTGACCATAAACCTGCCTCTGATTGGAGTCAAGTTATTATAGTAGTCAGAATAGGTGCAACAAATGATTTGTTGATCTACATATACTGACACAAGACAAGACACACTGTACATATAAGGAATAGTCAAATGATATTTATTTTTTTCCATAGAAAAATGCCAGCAATTTGGCACAGAATAAGCTGTTCCATTACAGATTTATTTCGTGACTTTTGACAATGTGATAATAGACTATTCTTGTATCTTCTTTAATCAAATTTATTTTTAAACTTAAAGGAAGGCACAAGAAATTTTCTACGGTAATGTGGATATACAAAATGTACATGTAGATAGCAACAGCAGATACAAAATCAAAATACAAAATGTCCTGATATACCGATGACAAGTGTATCAATTTAAGTGGAGTGTGATGCGGAATGATGGTTTCTATTGAAGTGTGGATACCTCCCTTGTTTTATATAAAGAGAGCACACAGAGTCAGTAGGTGACAGTCTGCTGAGAAAACATAAAAGTCTGGCCACATTTATTGACCACTAACATACATTTGTATGTTTTCACCATTGATGAGTATTGACCATGAGTACAAACATAGTTCATGTGTACAGTTTGCTGATGCTAAACAGTCCAATCAAAAGGATACTTCATTGATCAAAGAACAGCACTGTCATTTTAACATTCCAGATTTCAAAGGGTTTACGTATGGTGTACTCGAGTCCCTGTGTATGGATTTCACTAACAGAAAACAGCCAAATAAGTATGTTCCTTGGAGAGGTCTCTTTTTTAAAAGTAATAATAACATTAATAACACAATATAAGGGGTTCTTAAAAAAATGATGTCATTATTTGTATAACAGGCTCATTTTTTCATCAAAGGAGATGAAATTTTGGCTCAAAGGTAAACCATAAAGGCATCTATTTTTTGGGGGGGGGGGGGGGGGGATTCAAAAATGTCGGTTTTTCAGCTTTGTATAAGGGACTGACTGATTTCAAAATGACCACACCCCTAGAAGTCTGTGAGAAGTTAACATCTAGATCTGACCAACTTACATTTACTGTAGGAAGCTGAAATCACATGTCATGTTTAATGATAAATGTGCCCATAGGTTGAATGCCAGTTTTGATCTCTCAGTCTCAGTTCCTCTTTTACAGCTGTTAAGATGAAATGAGGTGAGGTACATGTATAATTTTGATAGGGATTAGGACTCAAAGCCAAGTATGTGACATATCTTACTCCACCACAGCATTATGTATGAAGAACACCTGGGGGTAGGGGTTTTGTGCGCGTTAAAATTTGCGCGTTAAAAACCTGTGCGTCAGAATATGCAAATTAGCTGATTCCCTGGGGATTTGAAAACTCTTTTGCAGTTTTAAACTTAAAAGCTTGAAGAAGATAACACAAAATGAAATTAAGTATCATATTGTTGCATTCTAGAGTACAAATATATATATATCCTTTTCCAGGAGTCTTAAAGTGATTTTTAAACATTAAGTTATAACGCGCAACAAAGGTTGATATTTGCATGTGAAACAATCTGCTTGAGAAAAGATGAAATGAAGCTTGTAGAATGGACAAAAGCCTGAAGCAGTTATATCTTATGATATAAAGCCTCACACTACTAAGTCTTCCATGTATTTGTGTCTAATTCAAGTGATTTTGAAATCTTCTGGATATGCAAATTAGCCTATTCCCAAGGGACCTAAAAATTAGTGGCTTTTCAAACCAAAAATTCAGGTAACAGATGTAAAATCATATAATGGGGTCACATTTTTCTGCCTAAGAATTTCTCAATGCACAACTTAATTTTTTAACGCGCAGATTTTTAACGCGCGCGCAAATTTTTAACGCACAGAAAACCCGTTCCCACATCTGGTTGGATTTCCAAAGTGAAAATAAGCATGTGGCCTATAGACTAAGATAGCTGGCATTTTCATATATGTGCAGTTTCAGTCTCAGACAATAGCCAAAAGTTGATCAGGACATTTTTTAATTGCACATTTAGGGTAGGGTACTGGACAATCTGGACAACAAATTGAGATATTGCAGTCTCAAGAAGATACATGTATATCCCTTTACCTTTGTGCCAAATTTCATCTAATTTGATGAAAAATGATGTTGTTGTAAAGCCAACGACATTACTTTTTGAACGAACCTTGTAACTTACAGCATTTTGTGGTATAACCTCAAACTTCAGTATTCATTTTATCTCCATGAAAATGTAGATATACAATAACATGTAGTCTTAGGTGTGTGTGTCTGTCAGTGTTTCTGGATTTTTGGAGTCAGCATAGTTTACGAGGCCGGTTCAAAAAGTAATGTTAGTCCTTTTATTACAGGCTCATTATTTCATCAAATGTGTTGACATTTGGCACAAAGGTAAAGGCATATATCCTCTTGAGATTGAAATATCTCACTCTGTTGTTCACGTTTTTATAAGTGACTGAGTTGAATTCAAGATTCC
>NC_049995.1:1496090-1501628 GCF_000003815.2 Branchiostoma floridae | reverse complement strand
CCCGTGAAAATCATACTGCATACATGCTGGTAATTAACGTGCAATTGATAATGTACCTGACTCACTTGTAGCTATTGTATGAAATTGAAACTACACATGTATCGAGTTACATTTCTCCATTAAAGGAACATGCCAATCGTCACCTTTGAAATCCAATCATGTTTTCTTTTTTCGTGAAAAACTCTTTCTCCAAGAACTAACATACAGAGATTTTGCAGAGGGTTTCTTACTTTCCTTGAATTTTCTTTACCGAAGAGGACTTTTCAATAAACTGAAAGAAATCAAACTTTGCACACTTCTTGGTTTTGAAACAGCTAATAACTGTGCCAAGTTTCGTATCTTTTGGTTAATGGAAAAGCAGTCTAAAAACCTTTAATAAATCAATCATGTATTTGGCTATTAATCAAACAGCTTGTACTATAGTAACTCGCTCCTTTCTAGCAGCTGTAAAAAGATGAACCATTTGGAGTTCAGAAATGAAAATTGACAAGAGACATTTGTTATTATACTGGTGAAATTTTGGCTTCCTACAGTAGTTATAAGAGGGTATGCCTAAACACCACAAACGACTCTAATATGCAAGTGTATATGGGGCAATGACGTTGTGTACGCTCTGGACACATTGTTTATACATTTATGAATTTAAAAAAAAAAACGCAAAAAGTTCTACGTATTCACCAGTTATTTAGAGTTTGTCCGGTTTCAAGATTATAGCCACCATGTTGGATCGTGCCTGCTTGCATTTGAGGCTGTAAAACACTTTGTATACAAGTTTTATAAGTTGACAATGATAGAATTATGGTGTTCTATAATCTACGAACCAAGGGCTTCCATAGTATTATCGGCCCTGTCGTTTATGGAGCCGAGGAAGGTATCAAGAACTTCCCCATGCAGACTCCTATAACAGGTGATCCAACATGGCGGTCAAGAATTGCTTCGATCTTGAAACCAGCGGACTAACTCAAAATAGATTGTGAATACGTAGGAGTTGTTGCGTTTTTTAAATTCATAAATGTATAAACATTGTCTCCAGTGCGTCACACAAGGCGGTTGCCCCATATTCACTGCTTATTAGTCGTTTGTGGTGTTTAGGCAGACCTGTAATATGAAGGTCAGATCTAGAGGAACTGATCTTCTGACAAACTTCTACTTGAAATCTAGATATTCTAATCTTTGTGCCAAATTTCAACTCTTTCGATGAAAAAATGAGCCTGTTATAAAACTAGTGACATTACTTTTTGAACCACCCTCGTAATGAAGAACCTCTAGTTGGATTACAATGATATAATGGTATGTGGGTAAGTGGTGGGACGACAAAGGTTGGCCGATGTTGGGCCTCCTGGTATGTGACCTTGGTACTGCAGCAAAACTTTTTTGTATCTTTTGACACGCTATGGTCATAATTTTTGGCGTAGATAGCTTGTGATGTAAGAAAGAAGTGGTGTATGTTTGGGCCTCTAGCAGCTTGCTCTGGAACTGTAGAGGCATTTTAGTCAAAATCTTCCAAGGAGAATAATTAAGGGATAATGACCCGCCCCGAGGTGTATATGGTGTCATAACGCCTGGTCCTTTGCTATAACCACCGAATAAAACCACCGATGTGAGCGAAGCGAACGAGGTGGATTTATGAGGTGGTTATAGCAAAGGACCAGGCGTTATGACACCATGTACACCGAGGAACAGGCGGGTCATTAACGTTATTATCATATAGCCTACCCAAACTTGCAAACTCCTGTATGACGCATAGATCTCTTGGTACTATACGTGTGAATTCCTTTGTCAAATTTCTGAAAATTCACATTTGTTCTTTGGTACATGCATATGTAAGGAGATTACACATTGCATTTTGAAACCAAAATTTCCACAGAAAATATTCGAAACATTGCAGGCTTTTTAGAACAACAAAACTCATTATCAATGTTAGAAGGAGCCATTCCCCCTTGCAGTCTGTACTTATTCCCTTTGCTCTGGCATATGTTTACAATGCTCATTTTTATTGGTCCATGCCTGCATATACAGTCAAACCTGTCCAAGACGACCACCCGGGGGACTGAAAAAAATCGGTCGGTTTGGACAGGTGGTCGCTGAGAAGAGTAACGACTCAAAACGTGCCCGATGCAAAGTATAATGGTTTCCGTTGTGTTTAATGGCAAATAGCAAGCACACTGCACGCACGCAAAGAAGCGAGGTCTTTAATGTCAAATACAACACGCACACTGTAAATTGTAAATTCAACCCCCAAGCTTTCATCGAGCTTTTATACGATACAGTGTTTTAAAGCTCAATATTTTTACACTAACGTTTTAGACAATAAGGGAACTTTGATGCTGTCAGTTACCATTGCAAGCCAAGTGTTCTTGATCGCCGTATCTGAAATAACTACGGTGCACTTTTCGAATTCGATGACCGGTACGTCCCAATAGCGTACTTACCCATGGGTGAATGCACAGTACAGTTGGACAAAAGAACTCACAAAGACCTTTCTTAAAAAGGTATGAGCTGCAGATCTTTCTTTAAAAAAGTATGAGGCTATATACGTTTCAGCATTCGTTCACTTTATGAGTGCATATTAATGAGTTATATGAGCTATTAATGAGTGCAGCAAGGCTACGCGGGTCACGGGTTCCTCACTGGGCCTCACTGGGCTTTCTGACGAACATACATTCAAAATGGCGTCATCACTGGATGCCCAGTGACGAAGAAAGTTCATCACTGGTTTCCCAGTGATGAATTGCTTTGTTCCAGTGATGAAGCTCTCTCGGCACTGGAATTCCAGTGATGAAGCTTGACTCGTCACTCGGTTTCCAGTGATGAACTCTGCTTGTCACTCGGGACCCAGTGATGAACTCCGCTCGTCACTCGGGACCCAGTGATGAACGTCATTCGTCACTGGACACCGAGTACGGAACCATCAAGGTCACCGGTTCCTCACTGGGTTTTCCAGTGATGGGTGACTCTTCGGCACTGGATACCGAGTGATGAAATTATTTCGGCACTGGGCTTCCAGTGACCACGTTTTAATAGCACTAGAACGTTCCAGTGCTGAGTTCGATATGCAACAAAACACCCTAATTCACATGTCGCCATAGCCGTGTTACTGTTAGATTTGGTCCGGGAGTGTAATAATAATGGTTTATTCAAAAGTCAGACGTCACAGTTGCCACCTTGCAGCCAACGGCTGAATTGCGTGGTAAACTACACAAGATAAAAATTGTGGGGACTTGCAGAGGCGACGTTAGTATAACTTTAAGTGCTAACTTTCAAATCCCCTCAACTGAAACGATGATTCCTTTTTCATCAGTAAACTGAATATTTGTCGTCACTGGTTTACCAGCTGAAGTTTCCTCATCACTGGAAAACTAGTGACGATAAATATTCCCCACTGGTAAACCAGTGACGACGCGACTTCATCACTGGAAACCGAGTGATGAGAAATTTACCCGTTACCTCGGTAGTTTTGCAGTGCATGGATGTCATCCACAAATTTTACTTGACGTGGCCTATAGCATCAAGTTGACACCAAAAAATCAACACCACACAGGATATAATATAACGTTACTTTAACGTGCTGCTGCAGTACCAAGTTCAACAAACGGGGCCCCAAATCAACCTTCATCATCACCAAAACACCCAGCTACCAAAACCATCGCAAACCATTTAACGGTTCTTGTGCTATAACCCCCTACTACCCCCCTACCCCCACCCCCGGTGACACCATACAGGAAGAGTATGGCTAAAACCAGACCAATACTTCATCAAGGAGCTCGGAGGTAAATTATACTATAGTATAAAAACTCCTGCAACATACGCCAACACTCTAATCATCGACTTATGTTACCAACTGGCGGTAGTCCTAACGTTCCATTGACCCATCATGAAGACATGTAGAGAGATTCCATTCCTGACTGTCCCGGGATTGTTACATTACTGACACCAAACTGCTGCTGATATTCAGCCCATTTGCAGTTTGCAGACATGGTACGGTATTGGGACAGTCCATTTTAGGTGCAGGGACATGGGCGCGGGGGCTTTCATTGAACAATCGAATATGCTCTGTCGAGGTTAGACAAGCCTTCCGTTTAAATGGCTTATGGAATGCAGATAAATGTTTGAGAATAATGTATAACACATGTAAGATGATGTGACAGACGAGGCAATGGTGCTTAGTGTTGAAGATGTACCCTAACCGCGCAGAAACGGTTCCCCCCGTTTGTGTTGTGTCCTCTTTATTGAGAGTCGGGCGTCTCGCCACGATGGTCAGGGTTTCTTTTATTCTTTTCTCAAACTATTGATCGCCAGCAGCACGCTTTTGGATTTTGGAGTGCTTTCCACCATGTTGAGGAGCGCTGGAAGGGTTCTTATCTGTGGTTTTGGTTTACTTTGTTTGCTGGGAGCAACAGTTGTGACGGCTCAGAATACCACCAGGGCCACCGCCACTACCCTCAACTACAGGGACAGTCAAAACCCGTGCAAGAAAAGAGCCAAATGCGAACTTCTGGAGTATTCATCATGCCTTGGGTCAACACTGACGTATCAGTTCACCTCCACAGTTCTGGCCAACGACTCTACGAACCAAGGAGACGCTCACGGCAAGCTGGTGCTGTGGACAGGTACGGGAACTCAGGCTTTTTTTTCCTGTAGACCAACATGGCGACTCGCCATTTCTGTGTCGTCCAACTTTGATACATTGTGTTACAAAAAGTAATCTCCGCTACCTCTACAATCCCCCTCAAATTCCAGTTATCTTCTTAGTCTTGTTTCTTAGTGGTGTGTTTGACTGCGAGTGTGCACAGGGAGTGAGAAAGATTGGATATGGAGTTTAAAGTTGTGTGTAGAAATGTGGAGTAGAGCAAGATGGCGGCTGTTGGTGTTCTGAACGCAGCAGGCGAAACTTCAAGCAGACGTGGTGTTAGGTTTCACACCTCCACAAGGAACCCTGGAAATCACAGCTACCAGTCACAACAGTTTTAAATAATGATTACTACAAGTAATGGCTTCCTACCATGGCACTTCAAGATAATATCATAGATAGTACCACAAGGCTGTGATAATAGAAACAAATTTGGTCCACTCAGATCTACTCTAATTTGGGAGCACAGCCAGAAAAACATGACATGATTACACCCCAGCACCCAATACAAACAGTCACTCAATACCAACCAGTTTTTTGTTTGGTGCTGCTTCAGATTATATAAAACCTAGTTTAAAGCTGGTAAACTCTTGGTCATGGTCTGGAAAGACAAATAACCTGTTTACAAAAGAGGTATTGAAGTACAGTTAAGGCTCCTACACAACATACATCGCTTGACTCTTTGCTGTCTTGTCATTTACAGAATTATGCAAATTATATGATTAAGTTTGCATTCTTTTAGACAGACATTGCAATAGTTTTTGAAAGTGATTTAATTGTCATTCAATGATTCATGGTTTATGATTTAACTTGAAATTTTGTGCCAGGAGCAGATATAGTTTACCATCATCTCATTCAGTATGTGGAGAGCAAGTCTACGAAAGCTTCATCTTCCTCACTGGTATTCC
>NC_049995.1:1489033-1491343 GCF_000003815.2 Branchiostoma floridae | reverse complement strand
TGTCTTGTCATTTACAGAATTATGCAAATTATATGATTAAGTTTGCTTTCTTTTAGCCAGACATTGCAATAGTTTAAAGTTGAAAGTTATTTAATTGTCATTCAATGATTCATGGTTTATGATTTAACTTGAAATTTTGTGCCAGGAGCAGATATAGTTTACCATCATCTTATTCAATATGTGGAGAGCAAGTCTATGGCTCTGATACCATGTTTTGTCCCTCTCATTCTTGTAACAACATTCATCACAACTTTATGGTGCCTAATAAAAAACTGCCTATTTTTGAAAATTTGCCATCTTGTTTTTTTCACCCATCTTGGTTTTTTTTGCCCTATCGCACTATTTTTGTAGTCTGCAGAGGATGTCATTCATAGAATTTACTTTCTGTGGCCTAAAGATGTGGTCCAAGTTCATCAGAAACCCAAATCTTGAGTTATTTCATTTGTTGTGTAGTTGGAACTGGATGTATGTAACATTATATCTATAAAAGATAGATGTTATTAACAAAGGATTGCAAACAACTTTATTCATTGTGTGTGATTGCAAATCATAATTACAGCCCTTCTGGAAATGATTTAAATGATTTCAGTGGCCAGTGCGTAATAGCGTAATATCGCACTCGCGGCTTCCAGTGCTGACGCCGGCTTTTCCAGTGTTGAGAGCGCGTCAGCACTGGAAGCCCAGTGCTGACGAACATTCAGCACTGGAAATGCAGTGCTGAAGCCATCTTCAGCACTGGAACCGAGTGCTGAAAAAGTAGGGTGAAGCTTTCATAGTTTTGCATGTGGAGAATGGATTTTTCATTTAACTATTGCCTTGAAAATCTGACATCAGATTTGTACCTTGCTAGTTTGTGCAAATTTTGTTTTTGGTAATGTAGGGATGATGAAGCTTTTTGAGGTGGGGGGGGGGGGGCATTTTGAGTCCACAAAACACATTGATAAGAGCAGGGGTGTAAGAAACCAACCTGGACATTTGTATTACAATGGTATTGGTAAGGAGGTAAGCAATGCTCTGTATCATGTAGTGCCTTCAGTTCTTGTTACAGAAGCAGTAAGGAAACTAGTTGCTGTACATGTCACCTTACTTCAGAGTGTGTACCAGATCAATGTTGACTGGAAGTTTTTTTTTTTTTTGTGTGTTTTTCTGGAAATAACCTGAAATTGAGTATCGCAGTCAGTGTTTGTGACAATATTCAATGTTTTGGACTAAGGCCATGTTGATTTGATTGTATAAATGACGTCAGTCTACATGCGCATCAATTTTCGACCATTTCCAAAAAAGGAAAAAAAAGTTTTCAAATCTAACGTAAATCGTACAAAGCAGCTGTGAAATGAGCGAATACATGCGACAGATTGCAAGAAAAGTGGAAAACATACACTTATGTCATACAATGACAAAATCTATTCCTAGTAACCCGTTAATCCCTAGTTTTAGAGGCTTGGCAGTATGAAAGAAGTAGACGAAGGAATAATTGAATTAACGTGACCTAAGTAATCCAAGAGCATGAACAAATGTTGGGAGTAAAACTAAAAGCCTAGATCAAGTTTCTCCTTTGAAAACTTGAACTGTTTCTCCTGGACTCCACTCTAGTCTGAACCAAAAATAAGAACTGCATATTATATGTAGATATCTATGAGGGGTGATCAATAAGTTCTCGGCCTCACCCAGAAATAATATGCACAACTCAGATTTTGAGTCACAACTTGATAGTATGAAGCCATTTAAAGTTTTATCAGTATCCTCCAAATTTCAAATCATTGCAGTCATTACTTTGCAGGCATTCGTTTTTTACAAATCAGAAGGTAAGTGTCGAGAAAAACAAGGGTGAATTGTGATCAGACATTTGTGGGTCGAGTTCCCCATGCCGTAAATTCTTTGTCATTAACAAAAGACATTGCCAAAATGTTTGATAGTGATTCTATTCCTATTTCAAGCAGAAAAAAGTGGGTGTCTGACTTCCAGCAGTGCAAGTTGACCCGCACACCTCAGGTCGCAGCTCAATTGTTCACATTTTTTTCCTTCTCCCTTACTTAACGTTGCTGGGTGTAGCCTGCAAAGTAATGATCACAATAATTTGAATTTTGGTACACATTCATATAAGACTTTAATAGTTTATACTTGACATCTATTCTTCGAAAACTGAGTTGTGCTTATTATTTCTGAGTGAGGCCGCGAACTTATTGATCACCCTCATATGTACATGTGTACATAGTATATATGTGTTTTAATTTCAAAGGTAGAAGACCACATTTTTTTGTTTGATACAGTTAGGTCTAGCCTGCATGCCTTGCTGTTGACAGTATTACT
>NC_049995.1:1482339-1488933 GCF_000003815.2 Branchiostoma floridae | reverse complement strand
CAGCACCATAGAACTTGGTCCAATTTTGGCCAGCCACCCTTGTGTGTCTTGATGCATATCCTGGGTGAGTTACACCTAACTATTCACACTTCACCTGTGGCCAAAATTGGGACCATGTCCTTTTACTCCTGGAAACACAGGGCTCGAAATACCACCTGCATATGCAGGTAAAATTGGAGCTATGCAGGTATTTCAAATGTCTACCTGCAACTAACCTGCACTGGTCCATTTACTGGGTTTTATACATAAATATCCTGCGATGTAGATATATATGGATTGTTATTAGTTGCATAGACTGTTACCACCTACTAGATAATAAAAAAAACAAAACATAGCAATTGTTCCTCAACAATTTTAGTATGATCCATACTTCCTAAATTCAGAGTGGTGCAGGTAAAATTTGTCTGGTGTAGGTAATTTTCAATGTATGCAGAAAAAAGTATTTCGAGCCCTGAATGACCTGGGTGTTGACTTCCTTTGACATATTCATATCTTTCAAAGAAAGCTAGACATGTAATAATATGAACATAAAGGTATAGATGATGATGTTTGTTTGTGGCTAGGTCTGAAGAATGTGCCACGTTGCTGGGAGGTAATCCAGCCTCTGCTGTGCTCTGTCTACATGCCCAAGTGTGAGAACGGCTATGTGGAGCTGCCCAGCTATGAGATGTGTGCGGTGACTCGGGGGCCATGTAAGATTGTGGAAGAAGAACAAGGCTGGCCAGCCTTCCTACAGTGTCAGGATAACAACCAGTTCATCCGTGGATGTGAGGTAAATTGTAGTGTGATATCATCACTGTAGACAGTCAGATGGGAACATGGAACAAACAGAAAATAAAATCTGTTTGCATTAACATATTTGTAGAACTTTGTTCTGTGTAGTGGTATGACTATGACTAGTATGAGTGGAAATTTGTCAATGTTGTCAGACAGAATCTGATGTCACTCTCTTTGCTTCATGGTTCGTATTAGGAAATATGTCATCAAAGCTGTACAGAACCCTTTTTTTTTCAGTTGATTCTGTTAATTCTGCAGCAACTTGTAGAAAGTGACATTCCTGGTGATATTTTTGCGGTTACAGCGTGCAAAATACCCACTTGCACATTGCAACCACTTTTTGCTTGGTGCAACTTACTTCTAAACTCAGGTTGCACAGGGCGCAACTTTGATTTTGAGCCTCAGAACTCGATTTTGTTGTCAATTTACTTAGAAGAAATAAATGGAACGAGGCAGCTCCGTTTCATAGCAACCAAACATGTCAATAATTGCAGATTTCTTGGCAGATGGCAGGGTTGTAGCCAGCACCTGTCCTTCAGTCCTTCGAAGGAATTTTGCAGTTGGGGACTGAAAAAAGTTTTCCCCATTGCGTCCCCAAGGTCAGAGAAAAATTGATATGTAAAGATAAAAAATAAACTGAAGCCCATGTGTTCTTCTTCACCAAAACAAATGCCATTGAACAGCTTACTCTACAAGCAAAATTTGCCTCAAAATGCAGGAAATAGTGTTTCAGAGGGTCTAGGTTTCAAAATTTTCTGGGACCCAGACCCCCTAGAAATGATGCGCAACACCACGTCATGCCTTCGGTGCTTGATAGGATTCCCATCCAAAATCGAGGGGACTGAAAATGATTGCAGGCTGGCTACAACATTAGTATCACTAATGGAGATTCAAATAAAACAAACAAACAAACAAACAACCCTGGCAGATGGACATTTTTAATGGTGAATTCTAGGCGGTGCGACTTGAAATTCAATTGTGCAACCTACTTTTTGTCCCAGGTTGCACACTGTGCAACCAGGCTCAGAAAAGTATTTTGTACACTGGGTTAAAACTTACAAACTGTGTGCACCATATTTTCTTGATTAAAGTACACACTTTTTAAAACTTTTCAAAATTGAAAGTGGTCACAAGGCGTCACCAAAAGTTGGCAAAAGAGGTATTGAAGTTCATGGGGAAAATTATTGGTTTATTGCAAATCATCGTAGACGCAACGGCACATGAACCAAAAGTTAAAAGTTTGCATGCAGAATGTAACTACATGTATCTCAGTTGTGCATATTTTTTATTTTCTGTTTCCTTGATAATTTTGATTTAATTACAGATACCCAGGGAAGGGAGAAACACCATAAATCCAGATTTCCCACTTTTGATTACTAGTACTTAAATTACGCTTGCCGTATAAAGTAGTATAGAGAGAGAGTAGTTGGCCAACTATTATCACAACATAGATAAGGCCACACCAATTTGATTTGTTGCTTCTCGGATTTCCCCGACCCATTTTTTTCTGATTTAGAAAAAAAAAATTTCGTCCAAAGAAAAATAATATAGGTTTTGCTATTGCAGACCTGTAAAAAACCCCATTCCAGGGGCACATACTGCTGATAAGTGATTAACCAATCAGAGAGCGTCTTTACAATCACATGATCAGAACAGTGGTATCAAATCAAAGGAAGAGATTCTTTGGATAAATCATGCCATGAAATGCTGAAAACTTGACTATTTTTAACCTTGTTCTTTTGTGTTATATAAGTTCACCCCAGACATTCATTGTATGGACTAATGCCAACGTCAGGCAAATTAGAGTCACCTTTTATCTTTCTCTTTTTCTAGAACGAAGTGAAGAAGATCAAGTTCAATGTAACTGGTGGTTGTGAGCGCCCTCTGGTGGAAACAGACAATGAGAAAAGCTTCTACGAAGGTGTTGAAGGCTGTGGGATCCAGTGTCAAAATCCACTCTTCACAGACGCTGAACATGAGCGCATCCACAAGTTCATCGCTGGGTTTGGAGCCGTGACTGTTGTTTTTACATTCTTCACTTTGGTGAGTGGTCAGAAAACTACGTTGTCTTATTGTCTATAGCCTTCAGAATGTATGGGTCATGCAGTCTCCCTGCTCTTGTTGGAGGTCTGCTTTCAAAACATGGAAACATGAACAATGGTGGCAATGATAGTATGAGACATTTGCTCCCATCAGTGGATTTGTTATCTTACCTGCTAGAATCAGACAATTTTCTTTGTGAAAAGACATCCAGTCTCGCTTCCAACAAAGAAATTACTCATGCTGTATGTTATCCTTAGCCTCCAAGCAGACCCTACGGTTCATTAGAGATAGTATCAAAGCTGACAAAGGAGTATAGCCGGCCAAAAGGAGTCAAACGCGCACCGCTATACTCCTTTGCCAGCTTTGATACTATCTCTAAGGCACTGTAGGGTCTGCTTGGATTTACTATGTTATCCTGTTCACTGTTCAGCCAAGGTGTTGCAGGGCTTTAGTCGTATTGACAAGCCCCGCGCGGCCGTGTAAACTGGACCGAGCTTGGTGCTGCGGCGGCCAGCTGCACTCAGTTTACACTGGGGGTCCGGCTCCCGTACTCTGACTCTAAAGGGTAGCTGTAAGTTGGAAATTAATTCAAACTGAAAAAGTCAATATTTTGACTCTTAAAATTGATAACTGGGGATTACATCTCAAGTACTCATTTCCCCAACTACAACCATGGAGGATGCCAAAGGTATGTCCTCACTTTTCAACTTGCCTAAAAAACACCAACGTTACGTGTTTGGTTCCACCATGCTGTTTACAACAAATTAACCCACATTTTCGTTTTTATCTCCAACTAGATCAAATTTCCCTGTGTGGGGGGGGGGGGACATTTCATCCTCCAAGGAGCTTTTGCTGGAACAGTTTATGATTTATACGATAATTTTCCAGACATTACATTTCACTGGAAAGGTAGGTCACACATATAACCTTAGACATAGTTAGACTAAGACATTATTTAATCCTACGTACAACAGGCTACATTCTTGGTGGACTGGAAGAACTCTAGCCGCTACCCGGCCCTCATCTTGTTCTACATCAATGGCTGCTTCTTTGTGGGCAGCATCGGTTGGCTGGCTCAGTTCAGCGAGGGAGCGAGGGATGACATCGTTTGTAGATCAGATGGGACCATGAGAATTGCAGAACCCAGGTACATGTGTCAATCTTCTTCTGTAGTAAGTCAACTATAAACAGACATCCATGGATAGGGATATGGATATACATATACAACACAGGAAGTTTGAATGGGATGTTTAAGGACCATAGTAGCATTTGTATCTGACTTAATATTGCATTAAAATCTGAGAAGTCAGAAAAATACAGGTGCCAATATAAGACACAACTGGCTGTGAAATGTATGTGTTTCTAACCTAGTTTGTGTGTGGTTGCAGTGATGGACAGAACCTGTCCTGTGTAGTTGTGTTCTTCCTGGTGTACTACTTCATGATGGCTGGGGTGACCTGGTTTGTCATGCTGGCATTCGCCTGGCACAAGTCCTTCCGAGCACTCGGGTCCTGCAAGGATGCACTCAGCGGGAAAACCTCGTACTTTCATCTCATCTCTTGGAGTGTCCCATTGGTGCTGTCTGTGATGATTATAGCCATGAGGCAGGTGGGTTGACCATGTCATTATACTATTGTCACATGCAACGTCGACTCGCTCGTTCACTTGTCCTCTGGCCAGTGGTGCGTAGAGTTGACTAGGATTTGCCGTCTGCTTTGTATGACTTCGTGTTAATGTAAAGTGGAGCATAGTTCTCTCAGGTCACAATGGTGACTGCCTAGAGAAGCTCTTAGTTCCTACTCTATCTCTACCCTAGTCATTAAGGCAACTGTATATACCACAGGGCTCGAAATTCCATACATAAACCTAAGAAAATATTTGGGTGCACCCTGTGCACCCACTGAAAAAAATTGGGTGCACAGTTCCAATTTTGGCACTGAAAAAAATTGGGTGCACAGTTCCAATTTTGGGTGCACCTGGGTGCACATGCACCCAGTATTTCGAGCCCTTTACCAGTATATGAAATGTGTTTATTGTTGTTTGTCAGGTGGATGGTGACTCCTTGAGTGGTATTTGCTTCGTGGGTTACCAGAACCACGAATATCGTGCTGGGTTCCTGCTGGCACCAGTAGCCGTGGTGTTAGCCAGCGGGCTGTGGTTCCTGGGCAATGGTAGGATATCTCTACCTACAGTTAACTGTGATATACATGTTATTAGCAAAAGTGACTTTCAATTCAATTTTGTTCAGGAGAAGGAGCTACCGTATATTCTTGAATAAAGTACGCACCCCAATTAAAGTACGCACCTCTGATTTTGGACAAGTCTTAGACAGATCTTTGGGACTGAAAGGTAAAATGGAAAAACTCAAATAAAGTATGCACCCCTTCTCCACCAATTTTGAACAGACCTTTAACTGGATAAATTCAAATTTATGATGTTTTCCCCAGGTTATTTTGCATGAAATAACCTGCATTTACACTGTCATTGTCTCTATAAACTTGTGAATTGCCTACTGCAAATTATAAAAATCAATGTGAACTGGTAGAAGAAATCAGGAAAAAACAGTTGTACAAGTCAAAGTCACTAACTCAAAAGGATTGTATGCAAATGCCAATCTTATGTAAATCATGTTTAGACAATTTCTTTGTTTCATGTTTAGACAACTACAAGACAACAACATTGTTTACAATGTGCATGTTTTGAAACATTACTAGAAGTGTAGCTCCACCTTGCTTTATTTTAGGCTTTTTTTACCATTTCTCTGTGCAGTGACCTCAAATAAAGTACGCACCCCAACTTTGGCAACAACTTGTAGTACCTTTTCAATTTTGAAAAGTTAAAAAAGTGCGTACTTTATTTGAGAATATACGGTAGGATAAAACCACAGGTATGGTTCATCCAGTGTATAATCACCCTTGATATATGATTGTATAGTAGAATAAAATAAAATAACTCTCCCATGCATTGGAAGTTGAATTAATCATATTGCAAGTAAGATTTGACGTCTGATTGGAACTCCTGTTTGTATTTGTTAAAGGATGTACTTTTTCTATAATGACATAATCAAGGGTGCCTAGACATCTGTACAAATTTTATGACAAACGCACAAACCAACTATGTGAAAGCGTACAAATCTTATGTGAGTGATGTAACCCTGGTGAAATGAAATAACATCTTATACAAGATGAGCCAACTGCTGCCAGGGTCTAGTGACAAATGGAGCGGGATTTTCAAGATGGTGGCCTCGCTCTTCAACAACGAAAAAATATGATATATGCATTTTTCATAAAGTTCTTATGAATCATCAAATTCATGCAAATGTTGAGGCACCCCTGAGTGTGTTGTATGTGTCAAAAGCAGTCAGATAGTCTATTTCTGACAAACTTACTGCCCTTATTTTCTACCTGACATGCTCAACATAAAGGGATCTCAGCTGTGGTAGGTGTGATGTAGGAGTTCTGTGTTTGTAAGTGTAAGATATTTACAACATTAAGAGAAACCAAAAGATTCAAAAATCTATCACTCACTATGATTATACTAAGCAAAATAAACTCGGCACAAAAAGTTTCGCATATCAACTTTGGTTGATCATGTGATGTTTCTGCATTATTGATTTTAATGTATTATATATCAATTGAAAGCTTGTATGATTCCCTTTCCTATGGTATCAAACTCATCATGATTGTAAACTCACGAAATGAGCATGGGGCTCCTCTGGTACTCTTGTAGTTTAAAAATCACTGTAAGCAACAGCCTGGGTCTGATCTTCCACCT
>NC_049995.1:1460975-1482239 GCF_000003815.2 Branchiostoma floridae | reverse complement strand
ACCTCTCAGGCGGTGCCAGTAGAAGCTGGAGAGGCAGAGGCGCTGGTCTGCATGATGGAAGATTTTAGTAAGACAAACTTGGTGAGAGTAAGGGTTGGCCGGAAGAGAATCAAGATATCACGAGGAGCCACTGTCCAGGTTGGATGTAGAATTCCTACAGGTTCAGTGGAAGAGAAACAATCTGTCTTGTTTGAGCCAGATATAGGAGGGAGTTGGCCCACGGGCTTGGAGGTGGAGTCAGTACTCACAAGGGTGAGTTCAACTGGTTTGATCAGAGTGCCGGTAAGCAACCCTAACAGTTATGATGTCTACCTTCCTGCGAGGACAGTCTTGGGTCAGATAGAACCTATCAGATCAATGGTTCCAGTTGATGTGAGACCAGTAAACGACAGCCATCAGCAAACAAAACAACCAGCTCAAGTCAACACAGTCCAGGCAGAGCAGGATGCACCTGATGAGTTGTGGGACCCTCCAGTTGACTTGTCTCATCTGAGTGAAGAACAGAGGAAGATAGTGCGACAGATGCTTCGTGAGGAATCGGGGGCATTCTCCAGAGATGAGTCCGACATTGGCAGCATGGAGGGGCTCAAGTTAAACATCAACCTGACTGATAAAGAACCTGTTCAGAAGAATTATGTGTCAATTCCCAGCCCACTGTACAAGGAGGTTACGGAATATATCGAAGATTTGATTAAGCAAGAATGGATCACGAAAACCAAATCACCATATTCATCACCAATGGTGTGCGTACGGAAGAAGGATGGAGGAATGAGACTATGTATTGATTACCGGGCACTGAACGAGAAAACAGTGCCAGATCGCCAGCCCCTCCCGAGGATTCAAGATGTGCTCAACAGGTTGAAGGGAAACACATGGTTCTCTGTACTGGATCTAGGAAAGGCGTACCATCAGGGGTACATGGAGGAAGGAAGTAGGAAATACACAGCATTTGTAACGCCATACGGACTCTATGAGTGGGTTCGCGTCCCCATGGGATTAAAGAACGCGCCTCCAGCATTCCAACGGCATATGGAAGAAGTGCTCGAGGGCTTGAGCCATGAAATATGCGAACCGTATATGGATGACACCATGGTCTACAGCGAAGGCTTTGAGTCACATGTCGAGCGCATCAGGAGAGTGTTGCGCAGGTTCCAGGAACATGGCTGTAAGTTGAAGCCAAAGAAATGTGTGATGTTCCGACGACAGGTGAGGTATGTCGGGAAGCTAGTCACTGCAGATGGGTACACGATGGATCCAGAAGATACAGCAGCAGTCAAGGCAATCAGAGACAAGAAGCCCACTACTGTAGGAGATGTACGACGGGTGCTTGGGTTCCTCGGGTACTACAGGACGTACATCAAGGACTTCAGTAGAATTGCTAAACCACTGTACGACCTGCTGTCGGACAGTGCTGCGAAGCAACCAGTCCAGTGGACTGAGGAACACCAAGATATCCTTAATCAACTGACAGAACAGCTGACCAGCCCACCTGTGATGGCCTACCCTGACTTTGAGAAACCATTTATCCTGCACACAGATGCATCAGCCAATGGTTTGGGCGCAGTATTATATCAACAGCAAGAGGGCAAGCTCCGGGTGATTGCATATGGTTCACGGACACTGTCACCGGCAGAGAAGAATTACCACATGCACTCGGGGAAGTTGGAGTTCTTGGCTCTCAAGTGGTCCATTACTGAGAAGTTCCGAGACTACCTGTACTACGCCCCATCTTTTGAAGTATATACCGACAATAATCCACTCACCTACGTTCTGAGCACGGCCAAGTTGAATGCGACAGGTCACCGATGGGTGGCAGAGTTGGTGGACTATAACTTCAGCATCAAGTACCGACCTGGGAAAGCCAATGCAGATGCAGATGTGCTGTCAAGATTACCAAGTCCAGGAGATGCTGAGCAGTTTATGGCTACCTGCACAGAAGAAGTGAGTGGTGATGTACTGAGTGCCACCACCCAGGCCATGCAGGCAGTGGATCAAGGAGATGCCACATGGATAAGTGCTATCACTACGAACATTGACAGTCTACCACCTGAAGACAAGAGTGCAAGTATAGGACCATTGAGCAAGAAGGAGATCGGTGAAGCGCAACGTCGGGACTCGGCCATTAGAAAGGTGATAGAGCTGAAAGAAGGGGGGAGGAATCCCACTACCCGAGAGAGGCAAGACAACTCAATTGGTACAAGAGAATACATGCGGGAGTGGAAAAAGCTGCAGATCGATGATGAGGGCATTCTCCGCCGGAGAGCTGGTCCAGTACTGCAAGTAGTGCTCCCGAAGGAATATAGAAACATTGTGTACCAAGAACTACATGACAAAATGGGCCATCTGGGAGCAGACAGGGTTGTCAGCCTGGCAAGACAACGGTTCTACTGGCCAAAGATGCAGAGAGACATAGTTGAATACTGTACCTCCAAGTGTCAGTGCATTAAGCGCCGGAAGCCAAACATTCCAGACAAAGCCCCACTTACTAACATCATCACCACTGAGCCGCTACAACTGGTGTCCATTGACTATGTCCACCTTGAAAGGAGCAAAGGTGGACATAGAGGACTATTTTTTTGATCACTATTTTTTTGATCACTATTTTTTTGATCACTATTTTTTTGATCACTATTTTTTTGATCACTATTTTTTTTAGCTTTGGCACCGATAACATCTTTAACATCGGCACTGATAACATCTTTAACTTTGGCACAGATTGTATCTTCAATAAACTGACTTCACTGCTACTAACAGAAGCTCCAACGTACTGACTGTTTTAGAACAGTTAACACAACATTAGGCCTGGTCTAAATTCTGAGCTGGAAGTCCTGCAGAGTCCACACAACTGGAATCCATCAGTCTCTTTGTTATCTATAAATAACCAACATACATGTCTCTCAAATATGGAATGATTTTCCACAATAACCTTGTATTTACTGTCCACAATATAATTGTCCCATGAGACTCTTCTCATTCAGCGGGTAATCCACAGGCACAGCGGCACGGGTACAGCGGGTAATCCACAGGAATAGTAATATCCACAATAACAGCAGGTAATCCACAAGAATAGTAATCCATAGCAGTTCACAGTCCACACGAATAACAGGTACTCCATCCCCTTAGCTGGGCGCGTACATGCGAATTATCGGTATTAACTGTCCACAGTGAAGGCACGACTGATATAATTGCCCAGGATGCCCTGCTCCCGCGTTCCACATGTTCAGTGGCCATGGTGTCCCCACATTCCACTCTGCTGCATTTACTGTGTTCACCGTTGGTACTCTCAAGTAGCCTGGTTGGCCACCTACATCATATGTGAGAGTCCGTGGTGGTCTCCTATTTCGTCTTGGTCTGTTCTCTTCTACTTCTGCTGGGTCTGGAACATCCTCAGC
This sequence comes from Branchiostoma floridae, assembly GCF_000003815.2. Lineage (NCBI taxonomy): Eukaryota > Metazoa > Chordata > Leptocardii > Amphioxiformes > Branchiostomatidae > Branchiostoma > Branchiostoma floridae. The sequence continues at coordinate 1,478,847 of NC_049995.1, read as the reverse complement.
ACCCTGAGACACACAGGGCTGGTCCTCAGACTCAACTTCAACATCAGTTTCTTCATCCCTTTCACTACCTGTACTTCCTCTCTGGTCTTCTTGTTCAGCTCCAATTTCGACTCTGTTGTCTGCAAGTTCTTCTTCCTCATTATCACTCCTCTTGTCCTCTCTTTGAGGTGTTTTCTCTTTGCTTCGTTTGTCCACTGGAACCTCTAGAGGCAGTCCGTCACACGGTAGTAGCATATTTCTATGCAACACTCTTGACCTTCCTTCTCTGCATTCTGGGCGTACCTCATACACTGGAATATCTTTCCCCTTCTGCTTCACAATGATGTGGACTTTGTCCTCCCAGTGGGAGCGCAACTTGCCCGGTCCTCCTCTGTCCGTCATATTTCGAACAAGGACCCGGTCACCACTGGACAGACTGAGACCGTGCACCCTTCTGTCGTACTGCTTCTTCCCTTTTGCACCTGTTTTCCTGGCATGCTGACTCGCAATCCTGTAGGCCTCCTGCATGCCACGTTTCCATTTCTTGGCATACTCAGGATATGATTGAACCTCATTCTCCTTGTCTTCAATCCCGAACATAAGGTCCACTGGCAGGCGGGGGTGATGTCCATACAACAGAAAGTGAGGCGAATACCCAGTGCTCTCATGTCGGGTGCAGTTGTACGCATGAACCACTTTGTTAAGAGACGCCTTCCAATCTGTTTTCTGGGATTCTGGGAGAGCACGTAACATCGCTAGCAAAGTCCGATTAAACCTCTCCACCTGACCATTTCCCTGGGGGTGATACGGGGTTGTTCTCGAGGGCGACACTCCACTCAGCTGATGTAGGCGTTGAAACAACTTATTTTCAAACTCTGCTCCCTGGTCATGGTGAATCTTGAGAGGGTACCCAAATCTAGGAATGAAGTCATTAAAGAGCTTCTCTGCCGCTGTTCTCCCTGACTTGTTCCTGGTTGCATATGCTTGAGCGAACCGTGTGAAATGGTCCACAACCACCAAAATGTACTCATAGCCACCGTTGCTCCTTTCAAGGTGGACATAGTCAATGGACACCAGTTGTAGCGGCTCAGTGGTGATGATGTTAGTAAGTGGGGCTTTGTCTGGAATGTTTGGCTTCCGGCGCTTAATGCACTGACACTTGGAGGTACAGTATTCAACTATGTCTCTCTGCATCTTTGGCCAGTAGAACCGTTGTCTTGCCAGGCTGACAACCCTGTCTGCTCCCAGATGGCCCATTTTGTCATGTAGTTCTTGGTACACAATGTTTCTATATTCCTTCGGGAGCACTACTTGCAGTACTGGACCAGCTCTCCGGCGGAGAATGCCCTCATCATCGATCTGCAGCTTTTTCCACTCCCGCATGTATTCTCTTGTACCAATTGAGTTGTCTTGCCTCTCTCGGGTAGTGGGATTCCTCCCCCCTTCTTTCAGCTCTATCACCTTTCTAATGGCCGAGTCCCGACGTTGCGCTTCACCGATCTCCTTCTTGCTCAATGGTCCTATACTTGCACTCTTGTCTTCAGGTGGTAGACTGTCAATGTTCGTAGTGATAGCACTTATCCATGTGGCATCTCCTTGATCCACTGCCTGCATGGCCTGGGTGGTGGCACTCAGTACATCACCACTCACTTCTTCTGTGCAGGTAGCCATAAACTGCTCAGCATCTCCTGGACTTGGTACTCTTGACAGCACATCTGCATCTGCATTGGCTTTCCCAGGTCGGTACTTGATGCTGAAGTTATAGTCCACCAACTCTGCCACCCATCGGTGACCTGTCGCATTCAACTTGGCCGTGCTCAGAACGTAGGTGAGTGGATTATTGTCGGTATATACTTCAAAAGATGGGGCGTAGTACAGGTAGTCTCGGAACTTCTCAGTAATGGACCACTTGAGAGCCAAGAACTCCAACTTCCCCGAGTGCATGTGGTAATTCTTCTCTGCCGGTGACAGTGTCCGTGAACCATATGCAATCACCCGGAGCTTGCCCTCTTGCTGTTGATATAATACTGCGCCCAAACCATTGGCTGATGCATCTGTGTGCAGGATAAATGGTTTCTCAAAGTCAGGGTAGGCCATCACAGGTGGGCTGGTCAGTTGTTCTGTCAGTTGATTAAGGATATCTTGGTGTTCCTCAGTCCACTGGACTGGTTGCTTCGCAGCACTGTCCGACAGCAGGTCGTACAGTGGTTTAGCAATTCTACTGAAGTCCTTGATGTACGTCCTGTAGTACCCGAGGAACCCAAGCACCCGTCGTACATCTCCTACAGTAGTGGGCTTCTTGTCTCTGATTGCCTTGACTGCTGCTGTATCTTCTGGATCCATCGTGTACCCATCTGCAGTGACTAGCTTCCCGACATACCTCACCTGTCGTCGGAACATCACACATTTCTTTGGCTTCAACTTACAGCCATGTTCCTGGAACCTGCGCAACACTCTCCTGATGCGCTCGACATGTGACTCAAAGCCTTCGCTGTAGACCATGGTGTCATCCATATACGGCTCGCATATTTCATGGCTCAAGCCCTCGAGTACTTCTTCCATATGCCGTTGGAATGCTGGAGGCGCGTTCTTTAATCCCATGGGGACGCGAACCCACTCATAGAGTCCGTATGGCGTTACAAATGCTGTGTATTTCCTACTTTCTTCCTCCATGTACCCCTGATGGTACGCCTTTCCTAGATCCAGTACAGAGAACCATGTGTTTCCCTTCAACCTGTTGAGCACATCTTGAATCCTCGGGAGGGGCTGGCGATCTGGCACTGTTTTCTCGTTCAGTGCCCGGTAATCAATACATAGTCTCATTCCTCCATCCTTCTTCCGTACGCACACCATTGGTGATGAATATGGTGATTTGGATTTCGTGATCCATTCTTGGTTAATCAAATCTTCGATATATTCCTTAACCTCCTTGTACAGTGGGGTGGGAATTGACACATAATTCTTCTGAACTGGTTCTTTATCAGTCAGGTTGATGTTTAACTTGAGCCCCTCCATGCTGCCAATGTCGGACTCATCTCTGGAGAATGCCCCCGATTCCTCACGAAGCATCTGTCGCACTATCTTCCTCTGTTCTTCACTCAGATGAGACAAGTCAACTGGAGGGTCCCACAACTCATCAGGTGCATCCTGCTCTGCCTGGACTGTGTTGACTTGAGCTGGTTGTTTTGTTTGCTGATGGCTGTCGTTTACTGGTCTCACATCAACTGGAACCATTGATCTGATAGGTTCTATCTGACCCAAGACTGTCCTCGCAGGAAGGTAGACATCATAACTGTTAGGGTTGCTTACCGGCACTCTGATCAAACCAGTTGAACTCACCCTTGTGAGTACTGACTCCACCTCCAAGCCCGTGGGCCAACTCCCTCCTATATCTGGCTCAAACAAGACAGATTGTTTCTCTTCCATTGAACCTGTAGGAATTCTACATCTAACCTGGACAGTGGCTCCTCGTGGTATCTTGATTCTCTTCCGGCCAACCCTTACTCTCACCAAGTTTGTCTTACTAAAATCTTCCATCATGCAGACCAGCGCCTCTGCCTCTCCAGCTTCTACTGGCACCGCCTGAGACAGCAGAGCAGCTCCGGAGCAGCCGTTCCTGGCACACACACTCTGCATCTCCTCAATCACGTTGTAGCCAATTATTGGGTGCTCCTGTTTGTCATCTGATGTCACCAAGAATGGCACAGTTAGCTCTGGTGTGTCTTTCTCGCTAACCATTTTAAACTTCACTTCGATCCAGCCATCATATGGTATGTTGGTGCCGTTTGCAGCCTGTAAGTTGAAGTCTACTCCTCCCAGTATGTCGATCAATGGCTGAATTTCTGTTTTGGGCAGGTATTTTGTTCTCCACTTGTTTGTCATGATACTCACTTGGGCTCCCGTGTCCCATAACGCTTGGGTTTGTACGTTCTCTAAGTGACAAGAGACAAGGCACTTGTTTCCAACCAGCCTGGTTAACTTTCCTCTTTGTTTGGGTGTTAAGCGTGATGACATCATATTGACATTACCGGTATATTGACTCTGTTCTGTTCTCTTTGGTTCTGTTCTACTTCTAGTATCTACTGGTGGGTGGTGGGACTGCGTGGTATTCTTCAGGGCTACTCCCCGTCCCTTGGGAGGGCCCTGGACTCGTTTCCCCGGGGAGCAGCCTGACTACGGCATTCCCTGGCTTGGTGGTTGGTTCTTCCACACACGAAGCAGTGGTTGCATCTCTCTGCGCGCGCCTGCCAGCATTGGTCGCACAGCCTTCTTGGTCTTGCTGTCACCACATTGATCCCAGTACGAGTAGTATTTGTATCTGTAGTGTTTACTCTGGCAGCACTTCTCTTCTTCTCCTCTCTCTCCTGCTTGTCAATCACTGCCCTGCCCACTTTCTCCAACAGCTCAACATCCGTGGTCCCACACTTCCGGTCGAGGTGAGGCTGTATTTCCAGCCTGATTGCATCATCACTCAGGCCAGTCAGGACTGCCCGCAGGAACATGGCCTGCACAAGACCTGCGCTGTACAACTCGTCTTCTTCTTCATTAGCCTCTATAACTCGGTCCCTCAGATCCATCATTCTCATCAGGAAGTTCTGGGGAGACTCCTCGTTTGCCTGTTTCCCCATGCTCAGCTTACGATACAGGTCAGTAGCTGTACACTGTGGACACTGGGCCTTCACCACCTGCTCGACTGTCTCCAGGTCCATTTCCTTACCTTCCAGGTAAGAACGGAGGGCTGATTCTGCTGGGATGGCTCTAATCACCGCGTCTACGACCTCCTCCTCTGTATATCCCTGCTTCAGGCCACTGTTGACCTGGTACGTGAGGGACTTGAAGCTGAGGGTACCCACTTGGCCGATTATTTTGAACTCCTTCCTGCTCACATGGTGAGGTGCAGCTGGTCTAGTGTTAGTCTTCCAGTGGGTCTTCCTGACAGTGTCAACCCCTCCAGCAACTGATCGAGTGTTAGTGTTCCATAGGGTCTTCCTTACAGTGTCAATCCCCTCAGGTGACTCCAGGTGGTCCAACCTTCCTCCTAATTTCTTAACCTCTGTGCAACACCCCGTGACAACATTTGCTAGGTGAGTAGTGGCATCAACCAACTCTTTCACGGTGACTTCAACACTATTCTTATTCAGCTGGAGCCCTGGTGGCGTCTGGGAATGGAGGGGATAAGGCCCGCTTAACTGTGGAAGGTCGCTAGGTTTCGTCATATCAGACTGTCTCTTAGGCTTCACATCAGATGTTGTGGACTGTTTTGGACGTAGGAATTCTTCCACTGATCTTGTTAACTCCTCTACCGATTCCATTTTGATTCCACCTTGCGCCATTCTTCCCTTTGTATCTCTTCCCACAACAACAGTTCTTATCGGTACGGTCGCCCTCCCCCTCTACAACCGCAGCGCCATCTTGTTGACCTCTGAACTATTTGTTTACAACAAATTGACCTCTCTGACCTGTGGTCACGTGTCTTCTTTGGCGCGAATCCTTTTCTGTCACAACGTCTGGCTCCAGTGGCGGTCAAACTTCTCCTGTCGTGATCATCCGATCGGCTCCCTTTCCTCTAAGTTTTACGATCTCGGTAGAACCTCCATTTTGTTACCCTCGTTCTGTCCACTTTAGATGATGTTTAGGGAGCCCAGAGGTGACACAAGAGCGACTAGGAGACTGGAGTTGAAACGACGTGAATTGATGTTTATTCCTTTTCCCGGCTACTCTCCCGACGCCTGCGCGTCGGCCCGGACTATCCCATTATCCATAAAGGGGGTTATTTCTACATGGCAACACTACCAAGGGTGTGGTCATCTTGAACTCAATTCAGTCACTCATTAAAACCTGAACAACAAATTGAGATATTTCAAAAAGGGGGATATATGCCTTTACCTTTGTGCCAAATTTCAACTCATTCGTTGAAAAAACCGAGCCTGTTATAGAACCAATGGCATAACTTCCTGAAGCACCCTTGTCACCTATAACACCTGTCCAGGCCTGATTTTTTAGCGTGTAAAGTTGCAAGCTGTTCATATCTTTATCTGCATCCTTGTGTTTTTTCCTGTATTTGGAGCTCAGTCCTGGTTGAACAGAAGGGTGGCAGTAATGAGTATTGTTGCTTGTGTCTCACAGATGGGGCTGGTGCCCAGACAACTGTAGTAGCTGATGTGGAACCAGGGCAGCAAAAACACAAACTGGATCGCTTCAGTCGACGCAAGCATCAAAAACGGCACAAGAAGTACCGACAGGAGGTCCAGGACGTGCGAGCGCGCCAACCCTCCAGGATTTCGGAGGCCGACATGGAGGCAGATGAGGACGGGATGCAGCCTCCCAACGTACCGATCGCCACCGGAGAAAAATGTCTGTCGTCTGACGAAGTGTCGGACTCTGGACGCGCCACGGCAGTCACCAGGAGGGAAGCAGCCATCCCGGAGGAGGAGGAGGAGGAAGGAACATCATGTAATGACACCTCAGAGGGAGCTTCCTTCACTGAAGCTTCAGAAGAGACGTCCAACCGAGGGGTCACACCTCCCAACAACTCCCAGTGCACAGAGTCCTCTCCGGAAGTAGATAGCGATGAGTTTGCCAGTGAAGAGTTAAACTTTACAGACCAGAGTGGATCTACAAATAACGGAGAAGACGTTTTACCTGGTTGTATGGGACATGCAGTTCTAACTCAGCAAGCTGCACAACCTAGCGTGCTGTACAGAAGGCAGCCAGTTAATGCCTACTATAATAACCCGGCATTTGTGTACCCTAGTGACCCTGTACCAATGGCTTATGGGTATGGCCACCCAGGGGTTGGTGCTTACCCGGGTAACCCGGTCCCAGATATGGACACGTACTCTGGTAACACAGAGATGGAGTACGTGGGGAACCAGGGGATCCCCATTCCCCTCAACAACCTGACTGTCAGCAGTTTCTATGGGAATCAAGCCATGGAAAGCTACAACAGCCAATCCATAGACACATATCCCTCAGCCACATCCAGGGAAGTCAACATTTATAATGTGGAAAATGATACGTATGTCACTTATCATAAATGACACAGAGTACTGTGAAGAACCAAATTTTGGAGAGAACCGTGTACAAAGACTTAGTGATTATTTCTGAATTTTTTACCTTTGAGTAAGATTTTGACCTGGTTGCTGTATTGACTCCTTGAAATACTTTCAGCAAGCTTAAAGAGTTCTGAGCAGTACTAGGGTTCTTGCAGTGAAAGTTTATGGTGTGACAGTGGAACAAAATACATTTATTGTCAATATGTTATTGTATTCCTTTCAATGAAAAGGAACTTAAAAATGTACTTTTCTCAGGAAGTTGGAGACATATTTATATTGTGAATCTGTACAGAAGTTTATGTACACATAATGTGTATACCTAGATTGTTGGCAAGAGCTTGTGTATAGCTGAGTACAATTTTATATGATTTTATGTATTTAAGAACTTTTAACTGAACTGAAGCCATTTATCCATTCTAACCTCATAAATTTGTTGCATTTAAACATTGTTTGCAGAGGTGACTTATTACTGCATTTCCAAAGTTAGATAAGGCCATGTTGATTTGATTGTGTGGATGACATCCTCTGAGAAACCCAAAACTGATGCTAGAGTGTGAATAAAAGAAAAAAGTTTGGCCCAAAAAAGTCAAAAGATTCAATTGACCACACACACATAGTATGGAATACCAGACGATGGAATCTTTATTTTTGTTCTTAAATGTCTTCTTTGACCTTGGAATTGACGTTGGCATTCTATGACATTTTTAAAGGTTTTCCAATATTTGCTAATTTTGCAGCTTGGTATCATTTAGAACATCGTTGTAACTGTTTTTGGAAACAGCTGAAAGTTGATGTGCATGCAGGTGACATCCATATAAATAAATCAACATGTGCTTGAAAAAAACAACTTTTCTCAAGACAGCAGTAAAGCAGAGATGCCAGCAGTCTGAGCCAGCCATATTGATGATTATTTAAGCCTTATCTAGTAAGTATTTCAGCAGATAGTTCTTCAGCAGGGCATACATGTAAACGGTTGTGCTTGAGTATATAAGAATGTTATCTAATAAGTAGAAGTTTTTTTTTAATTGTGCTTTGAAAAGAAATTGTATGCAACAGACAAACTTGTGATGCAGGGATGACCAAGCATCAACATGAGTGTCTAGTTGTTGACAGTTGATTTTGCCACTGCTAAATACCTGCCAGTCTTGCACATGACATTCTGATGTAGTGCTGTATCAGTGTAGTTGGTTTGTTTCTAACTTTGAAAATTGTGAAATATGGAGGATTGGTACATTCCTAAATGATTTAGTAAATCTTTGATGCATGGGCTTCCGTCTTCAATTGTGTTGTTGTATTTTTCAACTGTTACAGTACATTTTGTACTTTGAAACTCTGGACTGGCCAGAATTAGCTGACCTTTCTGCCTATCGTATGTTTCCCTAATGGCATATGCAGTATGAAATGTTGATAAGCCATCTACTTTCCTTGGCTGTAGATAACAATTTGTATTTTGAATTGTTGAATTCCCTTTAGCCTAGCAAAACAATTTTTTTTTTAATTCACTCACTCACTCACTGCCCATAACCCCAGTTGTCGTAGGGGCTCCTTTTTATTACGATCCTGAAAAAGACTAGTGTCTATCGGTAGGGATTTTATCATTTTTTAAAGATAGATTTCGGCCAAAGTGATCAGCAATATGTATATAAAACTGAAATGCTTTAGGCACTGTTATTTTCGAAATACAGAATTTATTTGCAATTTTGTTGAGAAAAACTTCATTTTCATAAGAGATCCAACTTAATGAATATGGAAGATGAATGCACTCTCCTGATGCAGCAAAGACCACACTTTGAAAGAACCAGCCTTTTATGTACCGCTAGGTCCTTGTTGTCAGCATAACAAGCATGTAAAACTGCTGTAAGGCTATGTTTTTCTTTTGATTGGCCAAGTGTTTGTAAAGCATCTAGAGGTATTGTCACATCACACCATACCCCACCTGCAGAATAGAGGATTGATTATGTAAGTTTGCTTTAGGTTTGATAATGTTAAAGACGCGAAAAAGTCATTAAATTTTTGACCCCTCAACTGGCATGTTTTCAAAGTTGATCAGCTTCCTTTCCAGCAGGTGTACCACTGTTTTGAGTGCAGTTTACATAATACAATAGAAAAGAAAAAGTTTTCACGGCTAGGCTTTTCTGTAAGGTGTAAGCAACGCACTTAAGCAGGGTCACGTTGATAGGGCAGTAAACCGTCAAAACAAGCAGGCTGTCAGTGAAAATAGTCTCCTTACATTTTGGGGCAGGCTACTTCCATGTTATTTTAGTGAAAGACCAGCAAAAAAAATTGCAAGTTCTGTTCCCGACATTTTTCCGTGAAATACAGCGTTACATTCCAATAAAAATTATGTGCATAAGCTGTAACGTCACAGCAGTGAGTTGGGACCAAAACTGGCGTACTACTAATTAACAATGAAAAACAATTTTTGAACTTTTGATCTATTACGGAATGAGAAAAAAACAAACTAGGAACACTACTTTCTCCTAATTGTCAGTGCCAAAATATGAGCACTTGCATGGGGTTGATTCATATCCTAACTGGTATGTAATTTCCTAAAATCGGGAACACTTAGTGACAAAGTTGAGGATCAAGAAAATTAACTAGGCATGGCTTACATGTTAAAAACATTAAAAATAAGATAAAACTACAACAGTTTATTGCTCAAGAGGGTGTGTTTATTGCAATGTTAAATTGATGCAGGAATCAGGACATCATGGTTCAACAGAACTGGCATGTTTGCTATAGACTATCAGTGTGGGCTTCTAACAGTCATTCAACGGCCATACCTCTGTTAATAACAACCTTGTCATTGTAGCACAAGGTACAGGGGAACTTTTGACCCGAATTTTGACCAATGGTAACTACTGGTACGGTAATTTTGGTTTACCTAGGGTAATCAAATGTTAGATATCTGACCTTAAAGTTTGTACTTTTATTTTCAATGTTAAGATCACTGTTAAGTTTTGACATTGGCTATCATGAAAGATTATTAACCCTTCCAACTCGTAGTGTAAAAGTTGGTATTTGTAATATTGACAATAACGTAATGTGTTTGGATATTCAAATCAACTAACAATGTTTCAAGTAAATGTAGAACTATGTCACATTTGTACTGTATATAGCAGGTCTGTCTAAATGTTCAGTTCAGTTTTAACAGACTGAGTATATAATTGTACATAATTGCTGACTGACCCACAGTCTGATGGTTTTAGCAGAAACGGACCAAACTGAAGTTTGTCCTTGCCTGCCACAATGTCTGTGATCCTGCCATAACAACACACCTAATCTCTAACAGCAAAAAAAAAGCTACAATCCATGTGCAATATGGCAATGATTGGCCTGGGGACCTCTCCAGCCTTGTACAGTGCTGCCAGCAACAGAGCTTCACAATGACATCAGAAGGGCAACATTTCCCTCAAACTGCTGTTTATCTGGCAGAAGCTTCATGTTGCAGGGATGGGTTTGGCACAAACAGAAGCTTTAGAACACAAGATATCACAGAGAAATCTTGTACAATTCAATTAAGGGGGTTTTGAGTCAAGTTCAGTGTTGTAGCTCAGTTAGCTCATTTGGCAGCACCTGTTGGAACAGTACATAGGTCTGACACAGTATGTACAAGCCTGGGTCTGGACAGCAAATACTGCACACTTTTGTAGGCAGCTTGGCAGCAAACATAGGAAAACCTCAGCATCACACCCTCATCTGGAAATAGCATCTTACCACATTCCTGTGCTGCTGTCAGGAAGTACTGTAATGGATAGAATTTTAGAAATGCCACAAATATTTGTCACTCTTCAGAAGTTATAGAGGACATAAATCAATGTTAGAGCCTATCCTGTTTGGTACATGTACTGTAGCCATGTTCAGAATCATACAAATTCATATCGCTTATTCAAACTATCAAATACTACAGTTCTCTTCTGGAATAAGCTACACATTCATTCTGTACCTGACACCAATCAATAGGCAGCAAAATGAGTTGCAAAATCAGCTATGCCCTGGCACAGAGAATTCAGTCCATACACACTCTTCCTGACCGTTTTATCTGTCAGACGGACAAAAACAGAGGGTGCTTTCCTCGGCTGTGGTATGGACACAAGTTAGGTGGTAAGGGAGAGTGTGTTGTACAAAAGAACTACCTGGAGTTGAACATTTTTCTGACTGCAACAAAGTTTCCCTGACAGCTGAAGTTTGTATGGTGTAAACTACTCCCAGATAGGGACCCTGGCCACACAGAACAGCTGCATGTCTATGTCCAGTCCGACCCATACTACAGTAAGGGATGTCTTCCTGCTCTATTCTGAGGTCTTCCTTATGTTTCACTAGTACTGTATGGTGCATGCAATGAATTAGATATGAAGACAACATTCACTATGATCTTAGACAAAATCTCACCAATGTTTCATTAACCTTACTGGAAAGGTAACTACATGTGAACTTCTGTATCAAAGCAAGGGACCAGCTACACTACTATGCATATTTTGCTCTGAGACACTTCCAACAACATGCACAGATGTAGCATGGACATACACATTACTACAGTAGCAATAGGGGGTATATGATATGATACACACAGAATGTTGCTTAATGACTTTAACAAGAAAATTACACGAATATATGCATAAATCAATGATAACTTGGCCATATGAAGAGCATCAAGGATAACAGTTGTTACTCGTGGAGAACCTTTGGCATAAGAGCCTATTTGAGTTGAAGATGTGCCAGAACTGACCTGGTTTACACTGTACAGTACGTTTATACATCCTCAGTGTTCTTCAACAATCCAGTAGGAAAGCCCATTTCTTTATTCATACACAAAAAAAAAATTATTGACCTGTGTTTGGGTCATTCATTGCTAATTCTCACCATTAAACGTAGGAGCAAAGTAGCATGTCAGTTTTCCAACCAATGAACATGAATGTAATCAATGTTTGACATGGTGTCATCATCATCATTGCAGGGCACACTTGTGTACAATGTGGCAATTTTCCACTCCCCAGCACAACTGGTGTGTTGGGGAGTGGAAGTGTTCCCAACTAATTAAAGTATTGTACAACCAGAATATAATATGTATCAAACTACCAAAAGCATGCCGTTTTCTTACCTGAATCACGGTCAAATGCTCTGGCACATTTCTCAATCAAACAAATCAGCCCTGACCAAAAGTACCCATCTGTCAATATTCTTCTCCAATAATAGCAACTGAATATTTCTAACCCTTGAGTATGCCAAATGGAGAATTTAGTTTGAACTAACTCTAAGAACACCCAGGAAAGTAGGTGTGATTGGTTGGTGTTGTCTTCACATGTATTCATCCGCCGGCATCGTGAGATGGCGGCCTGCAGTGAGGCTCACTTGGACTCCGTCTTGACAACGGGCTCCAGCGAGCCAGCCATGTCTGCGTCTGCTGAGTTAGCCTGTTTGTGCTCGCTCACACTGGGCGTCTCTTCCTGCACTCTGGAGACAGAAAGAAATGCCTTAAACAAAGACATGGATGTGTTCTTGCAATGTGCCCATGTTGAAATTCAAATATCATTCCCTGAATGGGACTATGGTGACCTACCCTTCAGCCTTGTCCCCGCCCCCCTCCCCATCCACACGGTCCAGTCCCATGTCCATGAGAGACTTGAGAGCGTTGAGTGCAGCCTGGTCGTGAGCTGCCTCCACAGTTGGGCCGGCGCCATGGCTCACTAGCGGGGGGTTAGAGGAGAGGGACACCAGCGACAGGTACTCAGACTTGTTACCCTGGGGAGGAAAATAAGAAACAAGTATTACTCGCTCACTATCTCTCCTTCCCCATCATGCGAGGGTTTGAACTTAGATGTCTTGAGGCTTGATGGCAGCTCCACAGCAGTCTCTGCCTTACATACATATGACTACTTAGTAGACTTAACATAGAATGAATCCATTTGCCAAAATCTCACATTCAGGAGTCTACCGTAAGGGCTTTTCCAGGCAGCTCTAAACTTTGTAAACTTAGATGGCATTTGCCTTTTTTTGTTTGGCATTAAGGGAAACATCACTGTTCATCGTACCTTTGGAAAATCTGTGAAGTCGACTCTGAAGCCCTGCACTTTGGCAAGGTAGGCAAGCTGCTGCTTAGGAGGAACCTGTGCAGAGGACAGGACAACAAACAGTAGAGATGGAATTACAGAGCAAGAAACACTCTTCAACTGCATATTATATTGTGGAAATCAAACTCATTGTGTCTATCTACTACTAAAGTACTTTTGAGTTGCAGCCCTGAAATTTCATGCCATAGTGAAATTCAAGAGTTTGTGGAACCTCTAGAAACACCATGGAAATGTTGGTTCCAGTTTGTAGGTGTGGTAAGCTCATGGGTAGGAAGGCAAAGCTACGAAAGCTTCACCCTCCTTTTTCAGCACTCGGTTCCAGTGCTGAAGATGGCTTCTTTCCAGTGCTGAAAGTTCGTCAGCACTGGACTTCCAGTACTGACGCGCTCTCAGCACTGGAAAAGTCGGCGTCAGCACTGGAAACCGAGTGCTCGGACAATATTCCGCACTGGCCATTCAAATCATTTCCAGAAGAGCTGTAATTATGAAGGTGTAATTCAGCACACGGTTCCAGTGCTGATGGCAATTTCAGCACTGGGTAACTAGTGCTGATGGCAGTCCAACACTGGAAAACCTGTGCTGAAATGAGTTTAGCACTGTTTCAAGATTTAGCACTGGAATTCCAGTCCTGACAGAGCTTCAGCACTGGAACAGAGCCATTCAGCACTGGAAAACTCGTGCTGAACTTTCTTCAGCACTGGCTTTGACCATTGAATCAGCACTGGAATATCAGTGAGGAAGGTGAAGCTTTCGTAGACTTGCAGTAGGAAGTGACCTCAAATACTGCAATCTAAGAAGAAGCACAAAGATTTGAACATCTACAGTACCTGTTGGCCTTGTGGCATCCCCGTGACACCGGACTGTACCATTGCCTCAGCAGTAGGGGACGTCCCAATTGTTAGTAACTCCTTAGCGATGGCTGCACTCGTCAACTGTGGGCTCCGGGGGCTGAGGGGGGCTCCGGGGGCCCTGTTTAGACCTGTACACACAAAACATCAACAAATAAATAATGGTATCTAAACTCGGCACAAAAAGTTTGGAATATTAACTTTGGCTGATCATATTTCCGTTGTTTCTGCATCAATTTCAATGTGTTATATATCAATAGAAAGCGTGTGTGATTTCCTTTCATATGGTATCAAACTCCTTATGGCTATAAATTCTTGGAACGAGCACCAGGGCTACTTACGTCAGTGGGTCACGAAAAAAAAGTGCCCAAATTTCAATTTTTGTGTTCAACTCTGTATCAGACTGCTGGTATGGGTGTGGGTGTCAATGATTCAATCTACCCTTTTTTCACGTAATCTTTGGTATACAGAGCATCCAAGTTCATCTTCAACATTTGAGAAGAGTATATGTGCCCTTTTGGCTGTTGATGACCGAATCGAGGTGTGGAGGCGGCAAGGAGAATGCCACGCTGACTGTCGCACGGATAGAGCGTAACAGCGCGTAGCGCTTGGTGGAGGCAGTGTCATGGTGTGGTGTATGTATGGCTGCCACAGGAAAAACGAAGTTCACCCTCATCCCAGACAAGACAACCTCAATGCTGTGAGATACAGGGACACCATTCTCCATGCAGTCGCAATGTCATACCTCGTCAGCGTGTGTGGGGGACCAAATGCAATTCTGCATGTGTTAGACTACAACGCCCGTCACACAGAGCAAGGATCAATGCAGACTGTGTGCGTGGACGGGCGGTGTAATCTTACAGAATGTCATTCGACCCAATATTGAAGGGGTAAGACATTGCGACTGAATACTGAATGGAGAATGGTGTCCCTGTATCTCACAGTATTGAGGTTGTCTTGTCTGGGATGATAGCGTACCTTGTTTTTCCTGTGGCAGCCATACATACACCACAACAAGCGCTACGCGCTGTTACGCTCTATCCGTGCGACAGTCGGCGTGGCATTCTCCTTGCCGCATCCACACTTCGAATCGGTCATCCAACACCCAAAATACACATATACTCTCCTCAAATGTTGAAGATAAACTTGGATGTTCTGTATACCAAAGATTACGTGAAAAAAGGATAGATTGAATCCTTGACACCCACACCCATACAAGCAGGATGATACAGAGTTGAACACAAAAATTGAAATTTGGGCACATTTTTTTCGTGACCCACTGACGTAAGTAACCCTGGTGCTCTTTTCACGAATTCAAAATCACGAGGAGTTTGATACCATATAAAAGGAAATCACACACGCTTTCTATTGATATATAACACATTAAAATTGATGCAAAAACAACGGAAATATGATCAGCCAAAGTTCATATTCCAAACTTTTTGTGCCGAGTTTAGTTTTCTTTTATACAACAGAAATGAAGTAGTGTCCTCTGAGTGTTTGACTGATACCACACCAGTATGTTTGTATTTCAGAAATAGAGAAAAGTGGTTTACTGCCAAACTCACCCCTTTGGGGGATGTTTACTCCTGGCAGTCCCATGCCATTGCCCCCCGTGGACCGTACCATCTCCTGTGGCATGGGGAGGAGTCCAGGTGCCAGCTGTCGGCTCAGGATGGAGGGGCTGTCACCATGGCCATCCTTAACTGTTGACACGATAATAAGTGCTGATACAACTGTACAATAACTAAGGGTTAATGACCCGCTCCAAGGTGTATATGGTGTCATAACGCCTGGGCCTTTGCTATAACCACCAAATAAAACCACTGAGTAGGTGTTCCTGACCGGGTAATATTAATAATTTTCCATATCACACAGGCATCTTAGTTGTATCACACAGGCTTCCATCGATTAAATAAAACAAAATCAATGCCCACCGTTGCAAGCAAACGGAGTCCTGGCACAGGTTGGAACAATGTGTCAAATTCTATCCTTGTTATGAGTAGTTTGGCAATTAAATCAGCGTTTTTCAACATGGTATGACATAAATAAAATATGTGCGGGTCGGTCAAGTACCTTGTATTCTGTATAGATCATGGTTGATACATTCATGTATAGGTTCCTCCTGGCAGACAGTACACAGCATGTCCATGTAGAGTAGAGGGCTTACATGTATCTTACCATCCACTTCTAGACAGTTATCTATTGTCTTACTTATTATTTGCTTTTCCACTCCTTCCATGAACATGAAATGTAAATGAAAAAAGATATTGGAACCCAACAAAAATGTGGAAACCAACACCTACCCTCCGCCGTTTGATCCACAAACTTGACTTTGCGACCATTTCCGGGCCCGTCACCCTGACCGTCGCCCGTCTTGAGGGCAGGCTTGCCTGGCTGCATATTGGACAAGGCGTTCCTGTATCCGAGCAACTGTAACATGGCCTCTGCTGCACTACGCTTGGCCAACTTCTTGTTGGGACCAATCCCAGTACAAACTTTGTCTTTGACTGTTACCTACAATACATAATGATATATCAGCAGTGTGTTCGGTGTTAGACACTTGATGTACTGTATTTTTTTTAATAAAGTACACACTTCTCAAACTTTAAAATATTGAAAAGTTGCTACAAGTTGTTGCCAAAGTTGGGGTACGTACTTGTACTTCAGTTCAGGTTATTGCAGAGATAAATGGTGAAAGAGCCTAAAATAGAGCAATGAGCAATGTGTAGCTACACTTCTAGGAGGGATCCAAGACATACACAGTGGTGTTGTCTTACAAAACGAATTGTTACGATTTACATAAGCTCTACCATCTAGTGTAGTGGAGGCATCCACTGTCAACACAAACTCTGACTGTAACTAGACAACATCCGGTGGATCCTATGCAAATTGATATGGCATGGACTACGGACTATGATCTAAGATCATAATTGTTTATTGCTTATGACATAAGTACTGTGACAGTATGCACTGGCAGCAGAGTACTCTCAAAGTGCTAAAATTATCTTCTGCCTAGCTGTTCCACATGTCTCACTAATATTCCACCACCTGACTAACTGTTCCATGTGTCTCACTAACATTCCATCCCCTGCCTAACTGTTCCACATGTCTCACTAATATTCCATCCCCTGCCTAACTGTCCCACATGTCTCACTAATATTCCATCCCCTGCCTAACTGTTCCACATGTCTCACTAATATTCCATCCCCTGCCTTACTGTCCCACATGTCTCACTAATATTCCATCCCCTGCCTAACTGTTCCACATGTCTCACTAATGTTCCACCCCTGCCTAACTGTTCCACATGTCTCACTAACATTCCATCCCCTGCCTTACTGTCCCACATGTCTCACTAATATTCCACCCCAGCAAGCTGGTCTACATGTCTCACTAATATTCCACCACCTGAATAACTGTCTCACATGTCTCACTAATATTCCACCCCTGCCTAACTGTTCCACATGTCTCACTAATATTCCATCCCCTGCCTAACTGTTCCACATGTCTCACTAATATTCCATCCCTTGCCTAACTGTTCCACATGTCTCACTAACATTCCATCCCCTGCCTTACTGTCCCACATGTCTCACTAATATTCCATCCCCTGCCTAACTGTTCCACATGCCTCACTAATGTTGCACCCCTGCCTAACTGTTCCACATGTCTCATTAATATTCCACCCCTGCCTAACTGTCCCACATGTCTCACTGATATTCCATCCCCTGCCTAACTGTTCCACATGTCTCACTAATATTCCACCCCTGCCTAACTGTCCCACATGTCTCACTAATATTCCATCCCCTGCCTAACTGTTCCACATGTCTCACTAATGTTACACCCCTGCCTAACTGTTCCACATGTCTCACTAATATTCCATCCCCTGCCTAACTGTTCCACATGTCTCACTAATATCCAT
>NC_049995.1:1431268-1460738 GCF_000003815.2 Branchiostoma floridae | reverse complement strand
CACCTGCCTAACTGTTCCACATGTCTCACTAATATTCCACTCCCTGTCAAACTTTCACGTGGACAGAAGCTCACCTGCATGACAAACTCTCGGCGGCGAGGGAGTCCCCGTTCAGCCACCAATGAGAACTCTGGTTCCTTCTCCTTCCTGGCCTGCTGAATCTGGATGAGTCGACTGACAGGGTTGATGCCTTGTCCATAGTCTGGGTTGGTCTGATTCAGCTGGGAACACAGTCATTGCAATGGTGGTAAAGCAGACAACCAACTGGCACACCAACAACAGCTTTGATCTTATTTCATATTATAAAAATATAATTTCTAATGCTACATAAATGGTGGGCGGTATGACGCAAAAATGGTACCTCCATTGTACTGTAGATAGCAGCTGCATTGGTTTGCTCAAAATAATCAAAAGTACAGTTTTACATGGTATTTACAGTAGAGCGTGACTAAAAAAAAGTTGCCTTCAGTATGAAATCTAAATGGTCAGGAAGGTATGCTATGCCATATGATATGCCATTGAATAGGTGTAGGGGCCGGTACATCACACCGGTACAGAACCGTTTTTTCTTCTCTTCTTGCACCGGTCCGAAAAAACAGACGGGGTTAGACAATTTCCACATTGATTATGTAAATTAGATTCCTATTTGCATAATTAACATTTAACTTTATGAAGCATCACTTAAACTATATACATAACAAAATCATGATGATCCGTCAACCCCTTCTTGAGTTATTCTCTTTCAAAGTCTGACATTAAACCAGCCCCTGCAGTTCCAAAACAAGCATCTGGGGGCCCGACCTACACCACTTACTCTCACCCTAAGAGCTAAGCAGAAGACTTTATAGCAGAAGTGCTTTCAATTCCTAGACACAGTAAATAAGAAGCACACACATAATATTGGATAATCCACAATACGTTCATAACATTAACATGAAACCGTGCATCACATCAAATGAAATGACAGAAAATCAACACACCAACACCACAGAAAGCACACTAGTTGTTCTGGTAGTTACCTCATTCATATCTGCCTCAATCCAAGAGTTCAAGCCCACCTTGATCAGAGACTTGGGCCTCTTCTTGTTGTAGCGTTTATTCTGACGGGAACCCCCGTCATCGTGAAGGAGGGGCAAGACCTTCAGCTGCTCCAACACCTTCTGGGCTGCCCGTTTCTTGGAGACTTTCTTGCCGTTCCCTTCTCCTTCTGCCACAAAGTCTCCAACTTTACAGCTGGTAACAAAGGTCTTCATGTGGGGAGGTCCACTCTCTTTCACAACCTGGGAGACAAAATATCCCCAATCAACATGACAAACTACTGATATCTGATTTTTAAGTAAAATAAATACAATTAGTAGATATCAAGATGTGTGAACAACTGTTTGTAGCTTTGATCATTAAAGAGTGCACATTATGAAAACATAGTTTCATTGATGTTGTATGTAAGTTCTTCAAGAGATGCCATATAGGGGGCAATAAGAATGACATATATCATTCATAAGGTACAAAAATATCATCTTTTGAATTTCTGTCAATATTCTTTACAACTAGAGATTTTTTCTCTTAACTTATCAATGAGAAAACAATGAAAAGCCAACATGCTAATTTTGCCCAGAAGGAAATTTTAACCTAACACTGAACAGAAAAGCGTCGCCCGTCGCTTTCTCCCACGCGAATCTCTGAACCCACGCCACGCGTGAGACCTGTTCTCCTCAGTCTTCCTGTACTTTTGTGTTTTGTTTGCTGTTTAATCTACCAAGCTTGTTTCCTAAGTATGACAGAGGACAAAATAGCAAGAAAACTTGCTATTTGATAGGATTGTCCAACAATGACAGGAAAAAGCAAAATGCCAGTTGAGGGACTCATTATCTCTCACACAGTACTAGAAATAGAACATTTTTCACCACAAACTTTGGGTCCTTGCAATGACGACTTTGACATGTCATTGTCGTATAACCTGAAATTTTTCTTGTGTGAACTGGCCCTTGATAGCATTCTAATTAGGACTGTAGAAAACCACAGAGTAGCCGACATGCATCACAAACCAACCAGGATCACAAATCACATTTTAGTCTCTGTTATCTGCTCCAGCACCTTCCAAAATGGAACCATTTCCAACAGTAGAATGGTTCAAAGATCAACGTTTGCTGTCTGTTGCTTTCCTGACTTCCTTACCTCAAATGAAACCGACATGTTCCTCTTCCGAGCAATCTCATACACCAAGGTGATCTCTGGCTTCAGTAAATTCTCTGCTTTCTCATTGGCTGCAGGTGAAAGACAATCAGCCAATAAGAGAATGATTCAACAATGATGAGATACAGTCATGTTCTAAATTCAGACTGTAGTTTGGATTACTAACTATCAATATCCATGTTCATTTCCCTTGTCTTTGATCACTTTCATCTTTACTATCATAATCAGCCCTTTGCCACATAGATTAAGATTTACGTTGATGTATCATCATGATCGTGTGAGAATTCTCCTCACCTTGTCCTACAGAGTAAGCTATATGTATATTACTAGTTTAGACCAAAGCACTTTAATTTGTTGCTTCTCGAATTTCCCGACCCATTTTTTTTCCGATTTGGAAAAAAAAATTAGACCCAAGAAAAATAATATAGGTTTTGCTATTGCAGACCTGTTAAAAATAAACCCATTCCAGGGGCACATACTGCTGATAAACCAATCAGAGAGCTTTAAATTCTTTGTAGTCACATGATAGAAAACAACCAACAAGCTTCTTGAATTTCTTCAACATAATTAATTTCAGTATAAAAACAATTCCCTTTATTCAGAACAGTGGTATCAAATTCAAAGATTCATGGGATAAATCATGCCATGTAAAGCTGAAAACTTGACTACTATTAAACCTTTTTTGTGTGTTATACAAGCCTCATATGTTCACCCCAGACTTTTTGCAATTTTTTTTTTTGACCGGCCGCCCCAATATTTTTCTGAAAAAATCTGAGAAGCAACAAATTAAATTGGTGTGGCCTTAGGTATGAGATAATAGGTGGAATCATTAAGTGTTTGGATGTTTCATCTTGATGCAGTGAAGTGTTTCTATGACATACATTTTGTATATGACATGACCAGACCTAGTACATCCGGAGCCGGCTGGGGCGGGTCCGTAGTCTCAGGGATTGGCTCGTCCTTTAGAACCTTCAGTGCCTTGGCAGCGGCATTGTGTCGGGCCTGTTGCCGGGTGCGGCCCTCCCCGATGAACTCCCGGTTACCAATGGTCAGGGACACATAGAAGGTCTTTGGTGTGGGATAATGATATCTGTACAAATTAAAGGAAAATAAAAAATCATACAAAGGCTAGCAAATATCACAAGCAATAAAGAAGTTACTACTGTGTATACAGTCAAACCTGTTTGAGCAGCAACTTCCGTAAGACGACCATCGGCCTGTAGACCGCTTTTGGCTGGTCCCGAGTTTTCCCCCATAGACGCATTAAGCAATGTGGCCAAAGCAACCACTTGTCTTCTGTGACCATGACCACCCCAAATCTGGTCCACACGCGGCCAAAATGTTGCAGAAGACGATCGCTTCATTTTCAAGGGTGTAGCGGCATCGATTTTTGATGATAACTCGCGGGAAATCCCGGTAAAATTGGCCTGTGTTTTGGCGACCAGAACATTGTCAAAAACCACTGCGTCATAATTTTTTCAAGGGTGTAGTGACATTGATTTTTTATGAAAACTGCTGCAAAACTACGGTTGAATCTGTGTGTTTGGGTTGTTTTTGCACCAAGGGAAAATCAAACATGGCGTCGGACCACAAGGTCAGACGGGACATTGGGATACCGTCTCCACTAGAATGTAGTTAGAAATGTTGTGTGCGTTGTTATTGTACTCTACATCTAAGCCTTACAAAATTAAAATTCCTTCTTCACAGAACTTGTTTGTGTAACTAAAGGTAACAGATATAAAGTATTGTTTGAAAATAAAAGGTGTCTGTGTCTCTTTTTGAATGTATGAACTTGTCACCCTTGCTTCTAGTGAGGTGTTGATTTGTCAACATCCTATGATTAGAAGCATCGTGATTTTTACTCAATTCTCTTGGTGAATTTTTGTCTTCTGGGCACTGTTAAGACTTTAAGACCCACGCCAGAAGAGAAACAAACAAACACACACACATTATTTTCATGGCTAACATTGTTGAAATAAACCATTTATTTTTCTGTCATGCTGCCGATTTCTTGGGCGTGTGCACGCGTGCTGTTTGTTATGGCTCCAAAACCTATTTCTAGACCAAGGTAAAGATAGGCAATTAGCTTTGTTAACACGAAAATCGTCTTCTAAAATGCTCGTGGGGCGTCGGGTTCTCCACAGAAAATAGTGATGTTTGTGTAGTGATATAGACCATTGTCTTGAGTGTCGCCCATTCACAAGATTTGACAGACAATGCAGATACCATGATGCCAACGGGAAAATGACACTGCTCGGCTCCAAAAAGCTACACATTTTCATGTATTTTAGAATAATCTAGAAAAAATCATCTAGAAAAATTGGGCAGAAAACCCCTAAGTTTGGGAAACTTCAATTGGTATAACAATACATGTATATTATGCATTATGTTACAATTTTAAACTCTATAGATCTATCCGTGCACACAAAATAAAGGGCTTACCAACAACCTTTCCATCAGTCCTCTGATTCTTAATCTTATCAAGGGCTAGTTCTGCCACATACTTTACTATATATGACAAACAGTGCAATAATGCTTAATGACGCCAGCACATGAAGATTCACATGCAACCTTAAATCTGTAGAAGAAATTTTGCGACTGCAGGTTCAAATAAAAGCAAAGTGAATGGTGAGACGTCATGAATGACCCCTACAGTGTCAGCATGCTAAGGCATCCATTGTTCTTGTTCATTGTGTGATAAAAACACCAAATGTAATCTCCCAGCAGACCTATAGGCACATGCAGTCTGAGAACTGGGAAATTTTGCCTTTGTAAAAAAGCGTAATGTAAAGTGGGCTGAACTTTGTGCAGCAGGGGCCAATTGGATACTTTTTAGCCCTTTGGATACTTTCTTAATGGTCCCAGTAGATCTGTTTAGACTTGGAGATTACACAAGATGGGCATTGAATAATCATAGATTCTAATTTGCACAGGGATAACACACTATGCAAAATAGTGGCTTGATTTGGGTACTCGCAAAAAACATTCCAGATGACAGCTTGCAATGTTGCAGATAAGAAGAAAATGTATTTTGTGTCATGTCATTATATGTCTGAGAGACAGGCCTTGCCAGTTTACCTTTGGTTGTATATTCCTCTGAAGTTGTAGTTAGGTCGGTACTGTGGTGGGATGGTAGGTTTGGGGTCGATGGGCCGGTAGATGGCAGGCTCCCCCCTCCTCATGGCCAGGCCATTCAGCTCCACGGTGGGGGTGATGCTACCAACTGGAACATCCCCATCTGTCAGGAGATTCACTCAAGTTGGATTACAAGTCTAACAAACATGCCACCTACAATCAAATGATCCAAACTAAAACATAATTTTCTACCATTATTGAACTAGTTTAACTGTAATTTCCAACACAAAAATTGGATTCACCAAACACCACCAGTCTTTGTCAAGGAATGAACAATCCACTGCTGCCGTGACGTCACGTTACGCAGATAGAACACGTGACTCACTAAGCAGTGGATCATATGTTGCAGGAAGTCTATGCCGGCCACCGTGGTGTTCAGTCGAAAATATAGGTGAGTCCAATTTTTGTGTTAAAAATCACAGTTTAACTACTTCAATTACATGACCTAATCCTCATGACTTTGGAGGTACGTTTGCTTACCTTTAATAACAGTCACTGATTGATGAAAAACTCTACAACTATCTAATCCTTGTATAGTGTACGGTAACATGCCATTAACAACAAATTGAACATCTCATATGGATACCTCTGTACAAAATTTTAGTTCTTGTGAATCTTGTAAAGTCATAACCCTACCCATCAAAGATGTTAGTGATCCTTCCCTTTCCTTCTTCCCTTAAAAGCAATCTCCTTCCTATTGGGTATTTCTCCCCCCCATTCTAATGTGTTCTAATGTTTGGCTGACAAACTGTGAAGAATACCACACAAGGGTGTGTCAGTCAGTGATGCTGCAGTACCTGAAAATACTGCTTGGGGGCCCAAATCACCATGTTTCTTTGGGATACCAAAATTCTTACATTCAAGTCCATCAAGGACCTTGAGTTACAACTCAGGGCTCGAAATACTTTTGCTGCATACCTGCACTTGTGCAGGTAACATTGAAAATTACCTGCACCAGACAAACTTTACCTGCACAACTCTGAACTTAGGAAGTACGAATCATAATAAAATTGTTCAGGAACCATTGCTATTTTTTTCTTTTATACTTTATAGGTGGTAACGGTCAATGCAACTGATAACAATCCACATACACCTACATTATAGGACATTAAATGACCCAGTACATGGACCAGTGCAGGTTAGGTGCAGGTAGACACCAGAAATACCTGTACAGCTCCAATTTCACCTGCACTAACCTGCATATGCAGGTGGTATTTTGAGCCCTGCAAGTGCAAAACACACAAACACAAGCAAAACCAGTACTTCTATGGGAGGTGAAGTAAACAGTGACCTGTGAGTTCCTGGTTCCTGGGAGGTTTAGGTTTGGGCCAGGGCAGGTTGCAGGTGTCCAGAGCCTTGGAGGCAGCAGCATGCTGGGCCTTCTTCAGACTCGACCCCTCAGCTGACCATGTCTTATCATTCAAGGTCAGGGAGATGGTAAAGGTCTGCAGAAAACAGCCAGGCCAATGTCATTAGGGCAAAGAAAACAATGTGGTGTTTCCTATTAAAGCCTTAAAAAATAGAGTACGTAGGCAGGGATTCTCTGTTTCAAAATCTTCAAATTCTTTATTTTCTATTTTTTTAACCTTGGCCAACGAGATCCAATATATACGGTTTGACCAAAATGCAATAGTAAAACCACTATATTTTCCCCTCTTCAGTGTATAGTGAGAGAAACATGATGCAGCATCGCATTATGGCAGCAAAACACAGTGTTTGCTGTAAGGGGATTCTGTACTGTAAATGCATTTAAGTTGGCAGGGATTTACTTCACAATACGGAGAGTATGAGGTGGTTTTGAGCTTGTGATAGTGCTAGCCTATAGCCACACACTGTACAGTACTGGAAACCAGTTGGAAACCTCACTACGGACAGACCTAACTTTAAGGGATTCTGCAGAACCGTCACTGATGATCTAGCCCTATCTACCCTCTGCATACGTAGCACTTGTTAAATGTATTCAATCTTCAAAGATGCAATTGGTGCGCATGTGTTAGCGTTCGCGACTTTAATCGTAATAGGCGTCTCCAACACATACAACAATACTGCACAATGTATAGTATATACATATAGCACGTAGACAAGAGGAAGGTGGGGAGTATACAGAACAAAACTTTGCAGTAGTTTTAAGTTTGCATTGAAGTAGAGTCGATTCCACATTACCAAGAGGGTCTTTCTTGCCTTTTGTTCCAACATTTTGAAAATCTTTATAACATTCTAAATGTGATAAGTAACTGTTTAGAACTATTTATAACATCTGTGTGATGTTCTAAATATGTTCTATAGTGTTCATACATGTTAGAAACGTTTCTAACATCAAATCCATTATTTCTGTTAGTTTCTAAACTGTTCCAACATAGATTCATCATTTGTGATCAAATGTGATCATATGTTCGAACAGTGAAACAAAATGATGAAACCGGGTCAGTGGGCTGGGAAGAGGGCAATTCACACATCCCTGCCAAGTACAGGAAATTGTGTCTGTCTGACAGCTTTTCACAAAAGAGCCACTAGTGTCTACGAAAGAAAATCTAAAGATAGAAGACCCGAACAAAAGGCCCATATTAGCAGCATTGTTTATTGGGATAATAAAAGTTTTTATGGAGGAAAAAAATGGCGCAAATTGTTGGAACATATGATCACATGTTCCAACAATAACAAAAACACATAGATGTTTCTAAATTGTTCTAAATAAAGAGATATTTGTACCATTAATTTCCCAATGTTTCCAACATATGTAGATAGGTTCAAACATGTTCAAACTTTCATTTTCAATTGTTTGTACAATTTAGAACTTCAGTGACTGAAATGTTCTTTTGCTTAGAATAGTTCAAACTTATTACAAATATTATTTCAAAACCCTCTCGGTGACTTGGAATCCACTCTAGTCACCATGAACATTTTCAAATTGGGACCTAAGACTTTGAAGTACCCAAAACCCCTACCTTTTGGTGGGCCGGTCCAGTTTCAGTAATGAGCTTGTACTGTGGTTGGATCTTGTTATACCGGGCTAACTCATTAATCAGACACATGGGGGTTTTCTCTTTGGGGTTTGCCATGTTGGAGGGGACAGCAGGATGACCTGTCACAACAGTGCCTGGAATAAACACATACAAAATATTAAGGATTTTGTTTTTTCTTCTCGTCACAGCATGCATGCGTAATGAATGCACATCTGGATGCATGCATATCGTCCTGCCTGCTTGCTGTCCTACTGATACCTGTAGTGATTCCAGCACATGGAAATTTTTCTTTATTTGATATAAAGTGTCCTACTATTAGCATTTTGGGAGGGGCTATATGGGAATTTTTTTTTGTACCATAAAAGTGACCGAGGGTCGAATAGTTATCAGCTGAAAAAGTGTGTGACAATCTGTGAAAGTCAGGGGCCAAGTGGAAACTGTTGTATATTTACCATTAAAACATCTTTTGGCAAATACCTCTACGAGCTCCAACACCAAAAGGTTTCGACACAACTTGTCAAGTAAAGTATACCTGTCAAGTACTAGTGTACCTGTCATTTTCTGTATTGGGTATATCATATAGCCGGTATGACTGCCCTTTGGCGTAACAAACCAGCTTTGCAGGCACATGGCATGGCAGCAGTGGGTCAAATTTAACTTAACAACTTTTCACACCTAACCTTAAATGCACATCTGACTGAAGCTATCTTGTGAGGATGAGCCTACTGTGCTTGATAGCAATGAATTCTATCGATAGAACAAGACTTAGTATTTGAAGAGGGTCTGCATGCTCTTTTCCGTAAGGCATAGGCAGCCTATTTTTATTTCCCTCAACTCGTAGGGAAAACCATCGTATCTACGTTATTCGTAGCAAGGCCACCAAATTTAGCGTAATTGCCTTCCTTGATTTAGCGTAATACGTAAGGGATTCTTCTAAATTCAGCGTAAATCGTTGTCGAGACCCCCCATGCAGACCCTCTTTGAACATATCATCCTTGGTTGAATACTTTGGTACTTGAAGGCATGACTATATCTTCTTCTTGCCTGAGCTGGTTTAAGATACTCAGTTAATCAGTAGTTGGTACAACTATCAGTTTATTAGTCATTTTGTTCATCATGCATAGATATTTTAAGAGAAGATCCATGCAGTCTTGGACCTAGTCTCATGGTCTCACGGGACTAGTTATTCCATGATCAAGATGTACTGAGTAGACATGGAAAATTTGGAGATACATGTTTTAAGTGTTTTCAAGAGTCACTGATTGAAGAATTACTTTATCAGTATCAACTAGGTGCATGCAGCTGCAAGTATTCAAACTAATCATTCAGGTTCATGGAGGTAATAAAGACAGTGATGAAACATGTACCATTGGCAAGTGTAGACCCAGTAACAGCAGGGGAGACCCCAGCTGCCCCCTGGGTGGGGGTGATGATCCCTGGGGCGGGATTCATCCCCCCCTGTGCAGGGGGTGCACCAGCAGGAGGGGCTCCTGGGAGAGTTGGAGAGGCTGTCTGCGGCAGCTGGGACATGGTGGAAAGAAGTCACTGCAACAAAGAAGAAACAACTTTTAGTTTTACATAAAGGAGGAGGCCATGTACATTTCCAACCAATTTCCAACCGAACATGTACTTTGCATACAATTATGCAAATTAGGGAATTATTTGCATAATTAGTATCTACTTATCGTCCACCTGCCACAAACTACATACGTTACATGCATTTGAGTCCTATATATAATGGATAACACTGTAATAATGGATAATAATGCCCCATGCAGTTCCAGAGTAAGCTTCTAGGGAGCCCAAACCTACACTACCTCCTTCTTACATTACAAGCTATCTGCCAAAATAAAGACCATACCATGTCAAGGTCAAAAGATACAAAAAATTGCAGTTCTGCCAGAAATTGACCCTGACCTTAATCTTACCAACCCCAACCCACATACCAAATATCATTTTAATCCATATTGAGGTTCTTGAGTTATGCTGACTACAAAAATCCAGAAACACATACACACAGACAGACAGACATGTACCCGAAACTATATCTCCATTTTTCATGGCGATAAGTAGCAAAACAATATTCAAAGACAATAGGGCTGAACATTTTTAAATGGGGCTGTAACACCCAATTTTGAAATTCTATTGTTAGCAACACCTTATAAACAAGTAACGTTACTCTGTTCTACTCTGATACAAGAAAGGTTCTGAAAATAAAAAAGGACAAGGTTTCTTTTTCTGAGGCATAAAAAATACGCTGTAACGTTATACTAATGTGCTAATGTTATATCTAATGTTACCTGTACCTGTACATACATAAACCTACAAAATCCAGGTGCACCAGTCCAACATTATTAAAAACTAGGTCAGATCAGGACATCATCAGGTATGGTCATCCTGTCGATAATGCATGAAAAAGTCTTCTTGACAGGATCATCCTGCTAATACTAGTAATAGCCTCAGTTGTCAAACCCCTTGACTACAATAAGCCCTTATTAATTATTATACAGATATCAGGACACATGTACATCGACAGGAATTCCAGGTAATATGTCAAAGGTAAAGGCCCAGAAAAAGAAAACAAAATCCGTCTGGATTTTAATATGCAAATCAAAACAATGGTTGAGACAAGGACTGTTTTTCTATTTGTAGGCCTTTACCTTTGAGTTGACATATTACCTAGAATTCCTCTTGCCACACAAGCGTTCTGATCTCTGTGAAAGTGCTTATATGCTAGCCTCCATCAGGCCTTCCTACAGGGATATGGGGATCAGTGAATTCGTAAAAAAAAAAATAGGGAAATTGGCCAGGGGAGTCAATCCTCACTAAGGTTCATGTTTTCCCTTCGCTGCAGGGCCGACCAACTCCTCTGGTAGCAAAACTCCCCTTGAGTTCCCTGGCAAATTTTTATCCCTATATTTTAGTTTGGTACCTGTGGTAGAGACTATTGATAATATGCAACCCGTCAGATTTACAATGAAAGGTGCAAGAAATTATTCAAAGTATGTTGGTTGCTTGTTCAAATCACAAACAGCAGAGAGAAGGCTACACAGAAAATCAGTCTGTTGATATATCATAAATTGACCTGGTTGACACATAGAGATAGACTAGAATTTAGAAAGTGGGACAGTCAGGAAAAGCGAGCTATGGCTGGGGAGTCTGGTGACGTCACGGTGGTGACGAGTTCAGACGACAGCTGGGCACCAACACGTACCCCAGCCTAGACATGGGCGGGAATCTCACCTTTTCTGGTCACTCACAGACGAAGTAGAAGGGTCCGGAAAGATCTGGAGCTCTGGAGACTCCGTAGAAAATGTGAAATTTTAGAGAAAGGGGCACTTACATCGGCAAACACTAAAGAGAATTCAGACCAGCATGTGCACATGCCGTCTTCAAACCCACAGTGAAGAGATCCGGCTATACCACTTTTAAGGGGAACATTCCGTAATATATTGGGAAAGGTTAGGATCTAATATAATGATTGATTTCAATTACACATTAATCTAGAATTATAATTATTTAGTTAGTTTTACTTCATTGGTCTGCCTTTGGGCATTATTCTACTCCAGATACATTTGTATATCAACATTATGTGACTCCCCGATATCTTAGTGGAATAGTCCATTCGGGCGATGTAGGAGAGGAGACACCAGAACTGATTGGCTACTGTCATGACTGTGAAGACGACTGACACGTGCCACATTCAAGAGGAAATGATTCTTCTGGCCGGCCGACTTCCCTAGCGTACTGTCGACTCTATTTCTCCACTTTCTACAATTAGACCACCTATCCACGGAGCCTGGTAGAGGCTATGTAAACTCCCAAAGGAGCCTGGAGGAGACTACCTATCCCATCATGCACAGCAGATAACATTTTGAAATTCCATCATGGCGGTAGACTTGCGAACTTCTCGTATGAAATTCGCCAACGCGTCGCCTTCTGCTGACTCCGGAATGAAGTTCAGCACATGGACTCCCATGAACGATGCGTCGGCGAACCTAAAGGTGCGTCTGGCTCTGTATCATTAAACCTTTTTAATTTTCTCAGTAGAGTTTTTAGTAATAGTTCGTATTCTGTAAGTGTGGGGAGGGGGGCGATGTTTTGCAAACACAGCACACAGCACTTGAGGTCTCATTGATGTATTACTCCGCTAGTGGGGACCCTAAAAGAGATCCGAGCCAAAAATGAACGGCTGCACGGACGCATGTTTTTAGTGGTGAGAAATTCCCTTTCAGCCAGCGGAACTGATCTCAAAAGTTAGATTGGTGAAAGCTTATTTGTAACTGAAGAAATTAGCAGGTAAAGTTTTGCAGCCGCGCGCTAGGTCGGAGGTACACAGTCGTGGGTTCTGAGTGGTGCGGTTGTACAATAGCAGCGAAAAAGTGCCTTTTGTGGGGATTGACTAATCGTAGTTTGTAATTGCTATAAAAAAAAGTTCCTACGTATAGTTTACATTGGCAATTTTTTCCCACGATATAGGGTAAATGTGCTCGACATGGAATGAAAAATCTGCTGAAATTTCACGTAGCTTCATTATGAACGCGCCCATCTAAACCACGAATTAATACATAGAAGTCTATGGGAAGAAGAAACTCATCAATGAGACCTTAAATAAAAATGAAAAATATGCATAAAAAATCAAGGAATAGCACTGGAGCAAAAATTTGAAAAGGGTTTATAACCGGGCGCCACCCCGCATTTTTTGGCTGCAGATTACGCCGTGTACCTATTTCCGTTACCATGGTAACGGACGGGTCTACATTTCCAAGGGGCGTTACTATTGTTATTTTTCTTGTATCACACTCTACTGGATAAAGAAGCCATTTGGAAGAGGACCAAGGTTCTAAAGCTATCTTTCTTGATGCAAACTACATTCAAGTTATTTTTTCCAATCGCCGCCTTTTTTGGAAGGCCCCTCCACCCCCCCCCCCCCCAAACCCAGGGCTAGGCGACACCTATAAAAGGCCAATCAGAAAGGCTCAATTCGGCTTGCCCGCCTCTGGTATAAGGGAGCTTGAAACGCAGCTAACATCATATAGATCGTTTTCACAATGACGTCACAGTCGCGTTCGAACGTTCGAACGGCCATGTTGGATGATAAGCGGCTCGATCTCCACACGGCAGTGTGTTGCACGTGGTGGACTCGTACGTGGAAAGAAGCCTTTTTTATTCAGAAACGGACTGGATGTTTGCCGTGCTAACTGCGAGTTCCATAAACACAGGATACGGCCTACTCGCCGTTTCTATTCAACAACATTACCTACAGTCCGTCCTCTTTTCAATAACTTGATTAAACCACTCTCCTACCAGCCCACTAACAGTAGCCCTGCCGCGGAGTTTGTGCATGCTTTTTTTTTTCATTTTTTTGGGAGAAAGTTGGTTTCTGGTACAGGGTATGTCATGGACGTATACCATGTTACACGAAAATGTCAGCAAGCTTGTTCTATTTCTTCTTCATAAAACACGGCACATCGCGTCCTGAGCTGTGAATGATATTTTCACCAGTACTGCCCCCGATGTTCTGTCGATAATCAAGCGAGGATTAAAAATTGTTTGGCTTGTTCACGAGGAACGAAATTCGAACTTTTTTTTTACCCACGATTGTGTAGCTGGTAGAACAAAACAAAAATTTCTTCAGTCGCAAACTTTACCTAAGGCAAGACAAAACATGTCAATGCGGAACGTACACGTGTTAACGGGCACAATACACCCCTCACGCGCATCTCAATCGTTGTGTCAGTTTTACGCTCAGCACGGCCCAGTACGCTTACCTAAAAGTATGAGGTGAGGTGTGTATTGTGCATACGACTGGTATGATCATATGAAGAAAAACGTCAATACGGACCTCATATGGACTTGATATATACGTTCGTGTGACTGCACCTGAAGGATGCGGTCACACATGCGTATACTTTCAAGTCCGTATGAGGTTCGTATGAAATTCTTAGCCCCCACTGTGCTCCACAGGTCGCTGGGAAAATAAAATTGGACAAATATATACAGATAACATGCCAGAGGAGTTAGCTAGGTCGAAGGCCATACTCCCTCGGCCAACTAACTTCTCTAGCATGTTATCTGAGTGTCTATATTTGTTTAATTTCTGCTTTTTCCCAGTGAGATATGTCAAGCCTGATAGAGACAAATATTCCATAGGTACCTCATACGAACTTTGATAAAGATTCTTTATTGAGACACGACAAAAGTACAGAGACTTTCGTAAGGTCTACATAGATATACGCACGTGTGACGGCACCCTTACACAATACTTTGACAGCCCCTTTCCGTATCTCGCACGATTTTAGTACTGAATCGACAAAGTGTGGCGTATCTTCCAGCGAGCTTTGCGCTTGTGACGAGGGAAGTTTCTACAAGTCTGGTCGAGTTCTGTCACGTCCATGCCGCGACGGGCACTAAACGCAATTTGGCATCTGACTAAACATGTGCTAAGCATTCTCAGAGTTTGAATTTTCAGTATTAAGTGCAACGTTACAGTCTGTCGCAATAACGTCAGCGCTAGCAGCCCTGATTCGTATGTTTAACGTTAGTTGATCAACTGAATTGTAATTTTGTAAACAGACCTTTCTAATACACATGTTGACAAAGCCAAAATACGGAAAAAAGACGCGCGCACGAACTTATCTAATACCACTATCCCGCTGGCCCCCACTATCCGCTTGCCTCACGGAGTTAGGGTCGGGGAAGCGCTAAATCTTGCCCCTTGTTAGGCAAGTGGATATTGAGGGCCAGCTCGTGCACGCATGCGGTGGGGATTGGTAGCTAGTCCTCCGCACGCCGCCTGTCAGTGAAAGGATATCACCCAGGGTAGCGGGCCAGGTACAGTGAATGATCGCGGTTTTTGCGAGGCCGCTTCACCGCGAACTCTAAACCACCGCGAACACTCCATTTCCCGCTACCGCAAAAGTAAATCCTTGCGATCGGCACCAGCATTAGATCGTTGAAAAAAGTGCCATTTTTAAAAGTATATAGATCAAGACGTATTATTGCAACTTTGTCCTGATATCTAACCTTGGCTACATCACTTAATGATTCACAGAATGGAGACAAAACAGCACACTTGAACCCGCAAGTAACTTTGCTGGTGCCGTTCTGTGTTCTAGTCATCCAGGTTATCATCCAACATGGCGCCCACGCGTGATCGAACGGTTTTCGAACGTTCTGTGAAAACGATCTATTCTTGTCGTTAAGCTCTGTTTTTACTTTATGAGCTATAGTACCTTCACCCGATCCTCTATAGAACCGTTTATTTTACGTAGAAAGATCCGGATGAATCTCGTCGTGCCTTTCGTGCTGATATCCCTTACACGACTATTCTCTGAGATATATTCCAATTAAACAAAGACAAAGTCACAAAGGGAACACTACTCAGTCAAGCTCATACACAGACTGATCTAATGAGTCTTTGCGACACGTCAAAAGCGTCCGTCTCGACGCCTTTGCACTTTGTCAACATTGGCCTTTGTCCGCCGCTAGGTGGCGCTTTCATGCCTATCATGATCTCGTACTTAATTACCTCCCAGAGGCTAATTCATTAACGTAAGACACCCAAACTTTCAGAGATGATGAAGAAAACGACATTCTTTCCTTTGATATATTTTTTCAATAATACATTAAACTTAAGGTCTCATTGATGTATTACTCCGCTAGTGGGGACCCTAAAAGAGATCCGAGCCAAAAATGAACGGCTGCACGGACGCATGTTTTTAGTGGTGAGAAATTCCCTTTCAGCCAGCGGAACTGATCTCAAAAGTTAGATTGGTGAAAGCTTATTTGTAACTGAAGAAATTAGCAGGTAAAGTTTTGCAGCCGCGCGCTAGGTCGGAGGTACACAGTCGTGGGTTCTGAGTGGTGCGGTTGTACAATAGCAGCGAAAAAGTGCCTTTTGTGGGGATTGACTAATCGTAGTTTGTAATTGCTATAAAAAAAAGTTCCTACGTATAGTTTACATTGGCAATTTTTTCCCACGATATAGGGTAAATGTGCTCGACATGGAATGAAAAATCTGCTGAAATTTCACGTAGCTTCATTATGAACGCGCCCATCTAAACCACGAATTAATACATAGAAGTCTATGGGAAGAAGAAACTCATCAATGAGACCTTGAGGATCATAACAAAATATATTGAAATTTGTTGACTGAGTCTTGACTGTATGATTGCAATTTGTGGTGTACCGGTATTGGATAAAGTTTATATATATCATGTATTAATTTTGTAATAATATCTATTACCAAACTTACAGAAATTGAATTTCTATACTACGTATAGACCTGTACTGGTGATGTAGAAACTGATAGTCTATCATAGAACAACCCAACATGAGATAAAAGTTTAGTTATGTATAATTACAACTTACAAGTTGAAGCTTTGTGTCTTCATTGTAAGAATTGTCATCCCCCTTCTTCCTACTTATTACAATCTGTTTTCAACATCTGATTCTGAATGTATTTGTATCTACAATGTTTTTTTATGCATTTTGCCAACTAAGGAAAAGGTAGGAGTGAAACAAATGTAATCATTCTTTTACCAAATCACCAATTACCAAATGTGCACACAGTCAAACCTGTATTAGCTGCCACCTTTGCAAAGCGACCACCTGGCCATTGCAGAACCTGAAATCATGTGTTACTTCTTGCTCGTGGACACCTGTCTATAGGGGCCACATTTCTCCAGTCCCTTGAGTGGCCACTATAGACAGGTTTGACTGTATTGAGTTAATTGCACAACATGTACTAGTACAGTCAAACCTGTCTATAGCGGCCACTATAGACAGGTGGCCTCTGTATAGAGGTGGCAACTTGTAGATACAATACCCAAGGGACCGACAAAAAGTGGCCACTATGGACAGGTGGCCCCTCTGTAGAGGTGGCCCCTAATACAGGTTTGACTGTACTTCTTTCCTGCACAACTGCTGTTGATTTGTGGCTTGAATAGTCTGGTTTATTAACTGTTGGCTGGGTCACTAGGAGCACAGTTATGTCAGGCAACTGTACCAGCAACTAGATATCTATAGTTAATCCAACGCTCTGGGAGTAGTTTTGTGTCACCAAAAGGTAAAGAGAAATTCCTCATGACAATATTATACTCCTTTTCTAGTGCAACAAGTGACAATAATTATAGTGTTAAAAACAATTAAAATTTGTAAGGTTTGAAGGCATTTTGTTTAAAAATGACTTTCTTACTTGCAGGTATTTGAGGAGAGGAGAGAACTAGTCAACAAATGGGTAAGCATGATTAAATTGTAAACTTGCTGTTTGGGGCCATCCAGAACTCTGGTATTCTGGGTGCCGGACTGTTTTCAGAAAACTTGTCGGCTCCATGGCCAACATTCCCTCAAGGAAATTCTACAGCAGGTTATTAGGTCCTGATTAAGTAGTACTAGTAGGGGCATTTCCTTGGGGGCATCTCGGAGATGCCAATGTTTGTGAGCATGTGTTGTTTATTCTCATTGCTAAATCTGTCCTTTAAAGCATTGAAAACTTCATCAGTTTCATGCCGTGAAGGTAAGATTTTTGGGATGGATGGTCCCAACATGCAAAAAATTCACCCCATCCTTCCAAAAATATACAACGCGGGCTCGCAAACATTGGCTCCCAAAAATCTAAGCTGGAGACAGCACTGGGTATCTTGGCCCAGGAGCCGAAGAGCTGGTCTGTGTAGGCCTGTGTAGAACTATTCAATCATGATTTGCATATGAGTTACATTGCATATTAATACAAATTAGTGACTTTGACTTCTTCCAGTTAGATCAGTATTAGATGTATTTGAATTGATCATGAGTTGTTCTACCATTTCATTCTAGTGATGCTGAATAGTGATGGATGTCACTCAAAACATCTGGAAAAAAATCACTGAATCTCATCCAGTTGTAGACATTGAATCGTCTTATATTAGGCCTAAATTTCATGAATCCCCTTTTAGTAAGTTTTACTCCGACACGTTAATTTGTAAATTGTCAGAAGGGGATTTATATACATAGGGCTAATAGTCTACTACTTAGGTTTGTGCAAATAATTTTCTTTTGGTGAAAGTAACTTTTAGCTCAAATTGCACCAGTGCAAGTTGACACAAGTGTATTTTGAGTCCTTCAATGTTCTATTAATAATTAATGCAAGTCAGACAAATGTACAGACCTGCTTTAGAAGTATTTATTGATTTTTCTCTTTGTAGTTTGAAAAGTGGACAGATGCCCAGAGAAAGAAAGTCCTGGAGGATCTGGTGAACAGATGCAAGACCAAACAGCTGCTGTACACACAGTCCTGTATTAACAAACATGCACCTGTGGAACACACAGACTTCACCAAGATATTACCCAGGGTTGTCTGTCTCTACATCTTCTCTCACCTGGATCCCAGGAGCTTGTGTCGCTCTACTCAGGTGGGTTGTAGTGTAGGTGTGGTCAGGTGGGTTGAAGTGCAGGTGTGGTCAGGTGGGTTGTAGTGCAGGTGTGGTCAGGTGGGTTGTAGTGCAGGTGTGGTCAGGTGGGTTGTAGTGCAGGTGTGGTCAGGTGGGTTGTAGTGCAGGTGTGGTCAGGTGGGTTGTAGTGCAGGTGTGGTCAGGTGGGTTGTAGTGCAGGTGTGGTCAGGTGGGTTGTAGTACAGGTGTGGTCAGGTGGGTTGTAGTGCAGGTGTGGTCAGGTGGGTTGTAGTGCAGGTGTGGTCAGGTGGGTTGTAGTGCAGGTCAGGTAGGTTGTAGTGCAGGTATGCTCAGGTCTGTTGTGGTCAGGTGTGGTATTCTGGGTGTAGTTTTAATATATTGTTGTCAGGTACACTGTAATGCAGTCTATAAATGCACAACTGTATGTTGTATATCTAGGCGTAGAATTATCCCAGACATGTGTATCAGCTGCCCCTGCTCTCCCCTGCTGTACAGGTGTGTTGGTACTGGAAGTACCTGAGTGAGCTGGACCAACTGTGGATGCCCAAGTGCTTACGGCTGGGCTGGTACATTAACTTCACCCCCAGCCCTTTTGAACAGGGCATCTGGAAACGGCATTACCTGGAGAGAGTTCAGCAGCTGCACTTCTTCAGACCAGGGGTAGGGGTCTCTGTTGTCATCACCTCATGCCGACACTGCAACAAGAATTATGAACTGCAAACCTGTACAAGCAACTAGCTGTTTGGACTTTATTGAGCTGTTACTATTTCTAATCTACAATGTGAATTGTATATGGATTCAAATAGTAGCTTGTTTTGTTTTGGTCCTGTAAAATTTCAAGTTGTTTATTTGTACAGGATTCACATAGTTCATTCAACACCCTTTTTTGTTCCCCTTCTATTTACTTCCCTCCTTTTGCTGGTGATCTTAATTTCCAATTCCCCAACCCTCTGTTCTGTACAGGACCCAGCTAAGGAGGAACGACCCACCTCTGTCATGAATGGGGAGGCAAACCTGAAAACTAAACCTCCAAAACCAACGCCCAAAAAGTGGGAACCCCCTCCATGGAAGGTGTCTGACAAGAGTCCTGGGGACACCAAGAGGTTCAACTATCTGGACAATAAAGATTACGTGGCCAGCGTGAAAGAATCGTAAGTATAACACAACTCCTATACCATTGCTACTTAATCATTAATGTCAGTTCTTTCTCACAATTTCTCTTCCACTCTTGAATAACTGTTCTATACATATAGAATACAACACGGTGTATTCCGTATCGCCCAAGGTATCAGCCCGACCGCGGGTCGGATCGCCCGACGGCCGAAGGCCGGAGGGTAATCCGACCCGCGGGAGGGCTGAGACTAGTGGTGCGTACCTAAACTCATATTCAGGTTCAGGTCCGGATTCAAGTCCAGCAGTTCAGGTTCAGGTCCGGACTTATAAGTCCGGACCTGAACCCATCATTGCATATTATGTGCGCTAGAAAGTTTTCTTTTTTGAGGGGGAGGGGGGGGGGGGGTGATGCATATAAAATTGCATGTTAGCATGAACTGAAATGCAATGTGAAAAATACATGCAAATTATATACAGCCAGTGTAAACACAAAATGTTTTTGGCTTTTTCAAGCGCAAATTTCACTGTCTATGGAAGGTTTTGGATGGTTTAGAACAAGAAAAGGGAATATAAGTGACAGATAACTTTTCGCAAGTCCGGACTTGAGTCCGGACATTTAGGTTTTTTTTGGACTTGGACCTAAACATTTTTAGGTCCAATTCCAAGTCCGGGCTTTAGGTACGCACCACTAGCTGAGACCGAGGGTGATGCGGAATACACCGTGTTGTATTTTATTTATGTCATACCCACCTGAGAAAACCACTGTTTTGATGCGAAATGCGCCAGAAGTTGAACAAATTTGTTGCCCTCGAAAAAAAATTGTTGCAACAGTAATGTTCCAACGTCCGAATCAGGTATTCGAACTTTCGATGGCGCCGTACTCGGCCCACTCGAAACAGTTCGATTTATTCGAATGGAGCCCGTGTGATAACCCCGGGCCGTACGGAAAGTTACCAGCCGGTCCGGAACACCCGTATCGAACGTTTTCGCGTCACAGGTATGACATAAATATAGAATACAACACGGTGTATTCCGTATCACCCGAGTTATCAGCCCGACCGCGGGGTGGATCACCTTCGGCTGTCAGGCGAAGCGACCCGCGGGAGAGCTGGGACCGAGGGTGATGCGGAATACACCGTGTTGTATTTTATCTATGTCATATCCACCTGAGTAAACCCCTGTTTTGATGCGAAATGCGCCAGAAGTTGAACAAATTTGGTGCCCTCGAACAAAAAGTGTTGCAACAGTAATGTTCCAATGTCAGAATCAGGTATTCGAACTTTCGATGGCTCTGCACTCGGCCCGCTCGAAACAGTTTGATTTATCCGAATGGAGCCTGTTTGATACGCATTTCGAACTGGTCTGATATGGAAGTTATGGCCCGGTCCGGAACACCCGTATCGAACGTTTTCGCGTCACAGGTATGACATAAAACACCGTACACAGTCCAGGTCAGGCCAATGTCAGTAAGGCCATGTTGATTTGATTATATGGAGGACATCTCTGGGAACTCTAAAACAAAAAAGAAGAAGAAAAAAACTCAAAAACTAATGCAAGCACACAAATAAAAAACGTTTGGTCTCCCAAAAAAGTTGCCTGCGGCATGAAGTGTAAGAGGTCAGAAAGGTTGAATATATGACTAAAGACACACAGTATTTCATACCAACGATTAGGTATAGTGACCGGTACTGTAACATTGTATGGGTACAAAACCGTTTTCTTCTTCTTCTTGGACTGGTCCCAAAAAACAGACTTGAAAAAATCTGTGGAATGAGGTTCGCCGATTAGAAAATGGACGCACTATGTCAACAGGCATTTGGGGGCTTAACGGGCCCAAAAAATAATGAGTGAAGTCGAGTGGAGTTTATAGTCATTTTTACTAACGTTTTTACAGTCAAAGGTACAGAGGAAGATAACCATAATACATGAAGATGGGATTTTAATGCGCCAGTGCTCCACCAAACAGATTCCTTTGTAGCAAAATTGACAATTCACAAGTTTTCACTGACAATCAAGTCCGGACCTTAACCTGAATTTTCTGTACTGGTACCCACCCCTACCAACAATAGATTTTTCATTTTTGCTCTTTCACATATTCATTTTTATTTTTTTTGCAAACAGCTGAAAATTGATGCCACACATGGATGTCGATATAATCAAATCAACATGGGCTAACTATCATATAACACACATGGGAACATCTATATTCTGAGTCCAGGATACATGACTCATGGTATGTTGTTTTGAAAACTCTGCAAGTACCAAAGTGAGGGCACATCCTGTCTGTAAGCTATGACCTGTTCCTCCCTCGTATAATTTACCGGTGGGACCGCGTAGCGCAGTGTTCGGCCCGTGACCGAGAGGTTGTGGGTTCGAACCCAGCTGCTGTGTTACCGATCTTGTGCCCTTAGGAAAGGCACTTTACACAGCTTTCCTCACTTTACTCAGGTGAAAATGAGAGACCTAGCTTCGGCTAGGGCCGTCCCTTGGATAGGACGTTAAATGGAGGTCCCGTGTATGGGGAGAGCTACACCCCATGCACGTTAAAGAACCCACACACGTGCGATGGTGCAGTGTGTGTTGGTGCAAATCCTTTTGTGTGGAGTTGGTGATTCACTTCAAATCACCCGGATGGAGGCCTGGCGAACTTCTGTCTCGTATCAGCCACATGCTGAATTACATCATTCACCCGGACGGGAGACCTGGCGCATCCCCGTCTTGTAATTAGCCAGCGAAAGGTATGCCACCCGTAAGGGTGGGTACAACCCCGTCGTGTGTAAACATGTGCGAACATGTGTGATCACGTCGACCAATGATGATGATGATGTGATGATAATCCTGCATCCACCAAATGTGCTTTCCGCTTTTTCTGCTTCATCTGCATAAAATGTTTTTGCTGGGACTTCTTCTGTTTTGGATGTAGCCCTAAATACATATCCAGCAGAAGTTGACAAACTCAGCTCTTTGCATATTGCCCAATATACTTCTAAACCTGTTACCAGGCACAGAACTTGATTTCCCATCCTTTGGATTCCTCATGTAACAATTGATACTGATAACAAAACACAAGATGTCACCTGTTTGTAGTGTGGGGTAACATTTTGACCAAATCCTTGTCTCCAGGAGAACACGAGGCTCAGTACCAGACCTGACACAACTCTTCTCCAAGTCTGTTGTCAAGAAACCATCGAGAAAAACAGCCAAACTAGCCAAGGCCAAGTCCACAGTAAGTAACTTTCCATGTTCTGTCAAAGTCTAAACTTAACGGTTTGTTAACTTCATCAATTCATGTTTCTTTCAGCCATATAGTTTTGTCATATTGTATTGCTAAATTGAAGCACAGTTTCCATGATGGAATACAAAATGTATTGAAAGTAATGGTTGAATATTAGTACTGTAATAGTATTATGATCAGCAAAAAGCCATATTGTAGTAGAAATTGGACACATGTCACTGATGCATGTCACCCCACCCCAAGAATTTTGATTTGTGGATGTGCAAGAATTCTATTCAGTGTTGTGATGCTGACTCTTGGTGTGAATGCATTTGAGTCGCATCCTGTGGTGCAACAGTTAGAGCATTTGGCTCTTAAACAATAAGTCTGAGGTTCAATACTTTGACATGCCCAGACGTTGTGCCCTTGAAAAAGCACTTCACATGACTTTCTGTACTAATGATATCTTCTCCCTCTCAGTCCAAGTTGGACTCTCCCAAGTTTGGTGAGCGTCCTGACTGGGCCCAGCACCAGACAGGCGCTCCGTTTGTCAACTTGTCCAACACGGCCAACGTCAGCGACTCTGTGGATGCCGGGAAGAGACCGGGACCGGCACGGAACATCGCGCGGCTGGGGCGGGATGCCGAGAGGGCAAACTCCAGATCAGAACGGGATCCTCCAAGTAAGGCACTTAGTCTCGCAAATCACAACTGTAGAAAACATGTAGCACATCAAATGTTTGTGTTCGTATGTGTGTATGCATGTGTGTGTGTGTGCATATGTGTGTGTGCATCATTGTGTGTGTGCATGTGTGTGTGTGTGCATCATGTGGTGTGTGCATGTGTGTGTGCATGTGTGTGTATTGTGTGCATCTTGTGGTGTGTGCATGTGTGCGTGTGCATGTGTGATGTGTGTGCATGTATGTGTGTGTGGGTGTGCATCGTGCGGTGTGTGTACATGTGTGGTGTGTGTGTGCACATGAATTTGTGGTATATATGTGTATGAAGTGTGCATGTGTTTGACAATGTGTGTGTGTGTGCATGTGTTTGAACGTGTGTTTGTAGATGCTGTTACACATTCTCCATATATTTCAGCTTCAACTGTGTTAGACAAGACTGTAGACCTGCTAAGACAGGGTACTGCAAACATTACTTACTGGATCAGGAGTGTGTGGAGAAAGGTTTGATAGGAAGTCCACTGTGGAATCCTGACCACAGTGGACTGATGGATACATGTCACAGTGGATAAATGTCATCACAATAAACTGTCAGCTCCTAAAGATGAGCTAGTTTTGTGAAGGGTAGGAGTAGAGATGGCTACAGACTGTAGCTGACAATTGTTCTTGATTTTTTTCCTGTTCAGCTGCTCCTCTCTTCAAAACCAACCCCTGGACAGTTCCTGTAGCTGCTGAGTCAGATGATGATGAGTGGTAACAACTCCAGCACCTTCCAATGGAGATGTGTAGAAAGGAAAATACCTAGTGTAGCATGGGAGGGGGGGGGCAAGTTCAAGATATTTTTGTGTTGTTAAAACACCTGAGCAACATTAGAAAATCTTTCACTTCAGTATAACAACAATAATATTGTACGTCCCAGTCTGCTGGTAGGATGGCCCAACAGGCAGGTTCCTAGGGTGATATGGAGTACACCATGTTGTATTTTATACATGTAAAGTTATGTATACAGTATAACAGTGCATAACTTGGACAAGCATGCCCAGATCATAGGCAGTTTAGTTTAGAATACTTTGCAAATACAGGTTGCCTAATGTATAAAGAGAAAAAAGCTTGTTTAAAATTTACTCAGGTTTATTTATTGTACAGTAGTTCTTATTGCAGTTACCGTACATATATGCTCTTTTATCTGCCTATTTTGATGAATTTACAAGAATATATTTCAGTTGATATCAACTTGGGATATTAATAAAAACTTTCTTGTATTAATGTTGTATAGTATATATGTAATATGTAATCATATGTAAAAAATTTTGGGGTATCATGTCCTAGGAGGGAAGCTTTTTTAAAATGTCTTTATGTCTTGCATTTATGACTTGCACATGAACATGCACAGACTGATACAGAATCAAGACAAGGTTAGGGTATTGGTAGAAATTTGATGTGGATGCTTTTGTTTGTAAGAGCTTTCTTGTACATATTTTGTATGTGCAAGCTATTTGTTACTGTTAGACTTTATTTTAGATCAATCTTTCTTTCCTCTCAAAGATTGGAGGGGATATTCTTACCTTCTTTTGATTGCCGTTTCTAATGACTAAACTTTCTCCCTCCAACCTCTGCTTGGACCACCTGATTTACATGATTGTACACCACGATCAATTTTTGCCAGGATATTAGTTTTACTGACTAAGGCTCCATAAAGTCACCCCTGAGAGTGCAGATTGTAGATTGTGGAAAGGATGATAAAAAAGTAAATGTATTTATCAAAGGGCCGTCCTTCTGTCTATGAACTTGTCATATCGCAAAAGTTAGGTGTGACGGACCGTTCAGTGTAATATAACCAGCTGCTGCCGCGCCGCGTGCCTGCGAAGCTGGTGTGTTACGCCGAATGGCGGTTATACCGGCTATACAGATACAGATACAGATACAGATATTGTCATCTGTCGCATAATATAGCTTCAAATTTGGTCCTTTAGGAACAAATAGGGGTGGGTACCGGTACAGAAAATTCAGGTCCGGACCGGAACCTGGACCTGATTCAGTATGTGAAAACTTGTGAATGGTTAATACTCAAAACAATAGTCCATTTCGCTACAAAGAAATCTACTTGACTACAACTGTCGCTTTAAAATCCTACAAGGCTAACTGCCTCTGTACTACCGACTGTAAAACTATGCTATACTTCACTGTATTTTTTTCCACAGGTAGGCCTCCAAACTTGTGAATGCCTGATCATATCATTTGTTCATTTTCCAATAGGTCCACATTCTGGTCCACCTAATTTTTTCAGGTCCTGTTTTTCCAGACCGGTCCAATACGAAAAACCGGTTTTGTACCGTCATGTATTGAGTAAGTATTTCAACATTGAGTGTTACATAGAAGAGGGTGGTTGTAGGGTAAGAAGCTAAGCGAGTACTGGTATGACTGCTGAGATAAGGAATTTGAAGGTTCTGTTAAATTGTTCTTTGTTTGAAAATAATGTAGACTAAGGCTCACTTTCCTCTAAATTGTCATAGT
Source organism: Branchiostoma floridae (assembly GCF_000003815.2). NCBI lineage: Eukaryota > Metazoa > Chordata > Leptocardii > Amphioxiformes > Branchiostomatidae > Branchiostoma > Branchiostoma floridae. The sequence goes on along the minus strand of NC_049995.1, from coordinate 1,434,536 downwards.
CTACTTGTACTGTAGACTACAGATTCATGTCCGCTTTACACTTACTGTCAGCTGGAAGCCTAGCAGAACATCTACTGTGATTGGCAAGAGCCTGTAATCTGTATTAACTGGAAACAACAATGAAAATAAGAAGCTTTATTGAATGACAAGACAAAAAGTGACTTATGGTCAGCTAATGTGACCTGCTGTATCCATTGAATCATCGGGGGCTGGAATTTCAGCACAGTTTTGTATGTTTGTGAAAACTTTAGCAGCTTTTCCTGGAACTAGGCACCCTAAAGAAAGGTCACTCAATTTGTAGTGGAACATTGTAAATGACTGCAGATGATCAAATGGAATGTGAGTTTGGTTCAAATTAAGTCAGATTGAAGCTGCATGGAATAGTCTATTATACCTTTGCTTTACACTCGGTTGGAAGTCTTGAAGAAGTGTAGTACTAAAGCCTGGAGACTTCTCTAGTAGACTACACTTCATTTCTCTTCACATTCAGAAATAAGCTGTAGTCTACTAGAGTAGAGAACTAGGCTATGATGTGTAGTACTTAAGTAAAGTAGGTCTTAATGATGATGATGCCTTTATATTTGTACAGTCAGGAAAAAAAGAGAACATCAAATGTTATATGCTATCCCAACATGCTGTTTTGAAAATATTATATTCTCATAAACGTTATACAGAAAGTATGATGTTTATGTCAAAATTCTACAAGGAATTGTTAGATTTTGTAACATCCCTTGTGGAAAGGAGACTATAGTGTGTCTAATGTTTTATACTGGAGGTTGTTCCAGAAGTACTCACAACATGGGGCACAACACTCACATTTGAGGGCATTACTATAAGCATTGTATAAAGCCTTAATATGCGGGAGGGTCAGAAAAATAAAACATCTTTCCCTCATGAGTATTTCTTACAGAATATTCCATGTTGTCAATTAGCTCTACTCTATGAGGACTTGTCAAACTTCTATACCTGCTGAAATTGTTCATTGTCCATATTAAACATGTGAGACTATATGTCAAAATAGTATGCTGACAGTTAATGTGACAGCTGAGCTACTTTATTTTATAATGATATTTGGTCACGCACAAGAGTAAATCTATGAAAGAACTTCTTCGTTCTTGAGCCACAGATTGGCGAGATTTGTCAACCAGCGCTCAGAAAACCACCATACCACGCTTCATCTCCTCCAGGGCGTCCTGCAGTTGTCGGCCTTTTTCCTCAGGTGAGGGATCGCTGTGCTGTTTTTTGGCCACAGTATATATCCGGATCTGTATGAGTTGTTTCTGTTTTCTGTGAACACGTGGTGCGAACGCTGCGGTATGGTTCAACCAAAGAGACTAACACTTGATGAAAGCTGCTTGGTTCAGCACAGTCGTCGGCAGTCTCCATGAAGAAGGGTGCGTTTAGGTAGTCAATCGTGTACAGTAATCTCAATGCATTGAAACGGTCGAGAATGAATTCGATGTCATTTTATTTACTTTTGTACTCATAATTATGGCAATTCCATTCGAAAGCTGCGATCACCAAAAGAGGGACACTTCAAGGCCTACTGATTGCCATTGATTGACAGATTATCAACTTGTTCTTTAGTCAATAGCCTGGATGCTAGCTATAGCCTATAGACTGTTTCCAGGGCATACTAGTACAGCTTAAGTCCTCGGCTCTAGGGCCGACATGCTCCCAAGGAAATTATACAGCGAGTTAGTGCACGATGGGTATTATTAAGGCCAGGATCTGGTATCCAGGGTATGGTGTGGTTATGTTGTGTGATGTGAAGTCGTAGAAGTAGGATTGCTCAAAATTATGACCGCTTCCTACCTCTCACTGCTTCATGAACAGCACGAGCAGAAAACAGCATTAGCCGAACATTGACTAAGGCCATGTTGATTTGATTATATGGATGACATCCTCCAGGAAGTCCAAAACTGATGCGAGCGAGCGAATAAAAAAAAAGTTGCCTTCAGTATGAAATCAAAGTGGCCAGGAAGGTTGAACATAGGACTAAACACACATAGTATGGTATACCATGATCCTCTGGACTTAAATTTTCTGTACTGGTACCTCCCCCAACCAACAATAGATTTTTTTTCTTTCCGTCCTTTCACATCTTATTCTTTGACTTTAGATTCATTTTGGCATTCTATATATGGCATTAGTTATCTGTTTTCTGATACTTTTTTTTTTCAATCTACGGAATATTTGTGCTCATTTTACAGGTGCTTTGCACAATTTATTGTGTGGTCGAAAACTCTTTTTTTTTTTTTTGAAATGGCCAAAAATTGGTGCGAGCGCGGATGTCATCCATATAATCAAATCAACGTGGCCTAACTTGTAAAGCACTAGAAAGAATTTGCATACCAGACTTATGTTTACTGACAGGTGGGCTCTAAAAGAGACGGATTAATATGATTTGTCGTTACTCAAATTTTCATTCCGTTCCGTGAACAAAGCTCCTTCAATTAATGGGCTGACGGAGAAAATTTGGCAACTCCCAACAGCTACATGTGTTTTCTGTTGGAATCGCTAGATGGCGATTTTCACCACTACATCCGCGTCCGGTTTCTTTCAATGACCTTTGGCCGCTCGCCATCAGCTGGTCAGAAGTTTGAACCATGGTCCGCTCCGTGATCATTCAGACGGTCACGCCCGGCCCTTGTAGAGTTCTGTACGCCCAGATGTACGGCTGTGCCGGTGACCAGACCGGAAGCCTGGCTCAGACGGCGGCACGAGGCCGGCAGAAGGAGCAGGTGGCTACTGTAGCCCGCCAGGTTCAGTCCGAATGTTCCTTCCAGCAACACTGCGCCGCAGCCGACCCAGTGGGAGAGGAGGTACACCCCAGCAGTGTGTCTACATGGGACTAACGCGCGCGCTTGTGTATGTGTGTGAGTGAGTGTGCATGTGTGTTGGTGTGTGTGTGTGTGTGAGCGTGTGTGTGTTGGTGTGTGTATGTCACTATGTGTGTGTCGACACTGTGCATGTGTGTGAGCGTGTGTTGGTGTGTGACAGTGTTATGATACTGTATCATAACAGTCACTATGTGTGTGTCACTGTGTGTGCATGTTTGTGAGGGTGTGTGTGTGCATGTGTGCCTGTGGCCGTGTGTGTATTGGCATATGTCACTGTGTGTGTGTGCGTGAGCATGTATGTGATTGTGTGTGTGTGCATGTGTGTGTGTGCCACTATACTGGTAACTTTATTGAAATGCATTGCACCTGCACAAAGTGCTATAGCGTACTGTACAGGTATTTGCCAGTAGCCTGATGATCAAACA
>NC_049995.1:1415687-1430402 GCF_000003815.2 Branchiostoma floridae | reverse complement strand
TCTGTGGTCTCCTCAGTGCTGACTGGGAGACTACCTGCTGGCTACTCCCATTCTAGTGAAATAGTTTAATGTATTAAAGCAGGTGTCTATAACTGTTACCAATCGTTATAGACTTTTATCATGTCTCCTCATATATTCAAACACAAACTCTCCAATTCTAGTAGCGTGTCTGCCATAGGATCTGCAATATATACATGTACCAGCAAAGCTGGTTTGGCGTGGAAAATACAAAATTTTTAGATGGCCACGTGACTGACCGGGTCAATATGCAAACTAAGCTGGCCTCAAGCTACACTTTTGCTCATACTAGAGTCACAAGTCGCCTGAGCCACATCGAAGCTACCTACCAGGGGTGGTTCGCGGGGTATGCCTAAACACCACAAACGACCACAAACGACCCAGAAACACCACAAACGATCACAAACGACTCTAATATGCAGTGTATATGGGTCAAAGACCTTGTGTGGTGCTCTGGAGACATTGTTTATACATTCATGAATTTAAGATAGTGCAACAAGTCCTACATATTCACCAGTTATTTTGAGTTAGTCCGGTTTCAAGATTAAAGAAATTGTTGGCCACCATGTTGGATCGTGCTTGCTTGCATTTGAGGCTGAAAAAGTCACTTTAATAGTATACAAGTTTTATAAGTTGACAATGATAGAATTGCGGTGTGCTATAATCTATGAACCAACAGCCTCCACAGTTTTATCGCCATGTCGTCTATGGAACCAAGGAAGGTATCGAGAACTTCCCCATGCAGACCACTAGCACGGGTGATCCAAAATGGCGGTCAAGAATTGCTTCCATCTTGAAACCAGCGGACTAACTTGAAATAACTGGTGAATACGTAGGACTTACTGCGTTTTTTAAATTCATAAATGTATAAACAATGTCTCCAGAGTGCCACACAAGGTCTTTGACCCATATACACTGCATATTAGAGTCGTTTGTGGTGTTTCTGGGTCGTTTGTGGTGTTTAGGCAGACCGGGTTCGCAAATTAGGTAACAATGTAACTTCAACCGTTCAGAGCCACATCATGCTTTGGTGGTTTCAGCTCGAAATCTGATCTGCAAACCGTCTTATTATGAATGGGGCCTATTACTTAACAATATTAATAAGCCAAAGTGAGACCACGTGGCTTAATCGGCAGCGTGTTCGCCTCAGGCCCAAGAGGTCCTGAGTTCAAAACCCGCTGTGCCACCAATATTGTGCCCTTGGGAAAGGCTCTTTACACGACTTTCCTCACTTGACTCAGGTGCAAATGAGTATCTAGCTGCGGCTAGTGGCAGTGGCAGGCCTTTGTGGCCATGTGGCTGAGACAGGCCTCGGGGGCATGTTCTGGCATGACGCACCCGCTTACACGAGTCGGAGGTAGGAGGAATCCCTTACATCCTTGATCGGAAGACCTTAGGAGATGGATATTCCGAACAACAAAGCTGCATCTGCTGAAGCCGTCTTACACGTGGCATACAGTTCTGTCCCTGTGAGACTTGGTGCTCCAGTAGACGAGAGGGTGGAGAAGGAATTGCACACCCCTTCTTCACCATAAAAAGTCATGTGCAGGTCAGGCAAACAGGTAAATGCCTGTCTGCCTGCTCATCTGTCAAATTGACAGGAGAATAAAAAAAAGCCATTTGTTTCATCATATGTAATCATCATAAAGGAATAAAGGAATCTCGAAAAGCCTGTGACTTACATACATAATGTATTAAGTAAATTTTGAGAGAAAAAGGAAAAGAACAATTTCTCTTATCAGTCAGTGCTCGTATCGCCTATGTGGGCAAATTTTGTATACAATTTCTTGTCAAAAGGACACAATGCCAAACTTTCCTAAAGCAGTTTACAGTATGACACTTATATACTTAGTCTATTAGATTACGTTTAATTTAGTTGTTATATACAGGTAGTTCAACTCCCATCTATAAACAGATTACCATACATTGTTCCGACTTTTTCTTGTTTTCTCTCTGTATTGTAGGTCAGGAGACATCTTTCCCAGGAGGGGGCTGTAGTTCCACAAACAGGCATCTTCCAAATGCCACCTGGAGAACCATTTGGAACAAAAGTGTTCACCGTGTGGCAGACAGCTGCAAACTGTGGCCTGGCGCTGGTCTGTGAGAACCATGAGAACCGTCAGCAAGCCGCGGCCACGCTGTCTCAGATCTTCCGACTGCTGAGACAGCACCTGCGAGTGCTGACCCAGCCTGAGGAGGTGCTACAGAAAGCGGACAGGGTGGCGGCCATCCTGCACCACTTCTTACCTCAGGGACAGCTGCTATTCCTGAACAGTAGGGCTGTGAGACACAAGGAGAAGGAGCTGGAGCTCATGCTGTCTGGGAAATGACAGTAAATGAGTAATGATGACTTTAGGGATGCTGCTGCTAAATATGATACATGATGAGAAGTAGCTAGTTGTCCTGTCTGGGAAGGGGACAGCTGTATAATATAGAGCTGTTAGGCACATGCTGTGTGACTTTAGGGATAGCTGCTATTCCTAAACAGGATTGGATAACGTCATCAGCAGTATCCCTACGTGACATGATCACTCCAGTCAATGCGACAGTGGTCAGCACATCAAGCGGAATCATACAATGAGGCATCCTGAGTAGTATTAGTAATGCTGTGAAAATGAGCTGTTCCTTAGAAGTAGAGCTAGTTGTTAGGGACAAGAAACTAGAACTCATGCTGTCTGCGAAATTAATATCTTCACAGAGATATCAACCAAAATCAACAAAACCAAACTTTTTCTGTTGTGTTTGGTTCATAGTATTATATTAACTTGAAGCTTATTTTCACACTTTATCTGTATTTTTTCCACTCCCTTCCAGCAGATTTGCCCCCATAATTAGATATGATAGGGCCATATTGTTATAATTGCATGGCTGACATGGTAAATGGACTCTCTTGATATATGTTTATATAGAAGAAAGCAAAAAAAAGAGCAGGAGGTTGCTGACATGTGATCTGAGTCATGTTTTATTCAGTATCATGGACTGCCACCATTGGTCGATAAGACCACTCGTTCCAGTTGACCAGTTCAGCCCATGAGAGGAACCTTGGTGTAGATCTGTGCCGGACCCTGACCGGACGGCAGGTTGACCTGCTGGACCCAGCTCGGCCACACGGTCCCCTTGAAACCAACCATCGCAAAATTACCTGCAGTAAGACAGAGAAAACAAGTGACAGAACCTCATAGCCATCCCTTCCTCAAATGTCATAAGCTTGCTTTGTGGGGAAATGATGATATGTGACATAAAATTCTCACATTTCCATTAATTGCACCTGTCACAATTTACAATTGAGTTAGTATAGTATTTTCTCACTAATTATGTAAAGAAGGTTTTAATTAGCAAGATGTAATGAGCACAAATCATATGAATTCATTAAAATTAAATCACTTCTTTCAAAAATTACATGTGTTGCATGTATTGAAGTTTTATCATTTTTCAGAAACTTTTTATAGTTTACTACTTGTGTCAGAAAATCAAAATCGATCTATCCCTTCTTGACCTGTTCTGTTTCAACAGGGAGGTTTAAAAATGTTTCAAGACAAAAACAAGCTTGCAGTCTCAAGGAAAGCTGCTGAGGGGTGATTTCTGTGACCATTTACTAGAATGGAAGATTCAAATCTTTTCTCTAAGAGAGTTGCATTTGATTGGTTGAAGTGAAGCATGTCCTTGCAGAAGACAGACGTAATATGAAGGACCATTGGGACAAAACCTGTGAGCACACAGCTCCTTTGCCTAGCACACAGCCCCTTCACTGTGAGCACACAGCTCCTTTGCCTAGCACACAGCCCCTTCACTGTGAGCACACAGCTCCTTCGCCGAGCGCACAGCCCCTTCGCTGTGAGCACACAGGTCCTTCGCCGAGCGCACAGCCTCTTCACTGTGAGCACGCAGCTCCTTCGCCGAGCATGCAGTCCCTTCGCTGTGAGCACACAGCTCCTTTGCCTAGCACACAGCCCCTTCACTGTGAGCACACAGCTCCTTCGCCGAGCGCACAGCCCCTTCACTGTGAGCACACAGCTCCTTCGCCGAGCGCACAGCCCCTTCGCTGTGAGCACACAGGTCCTTCGCCGAGCGCACAGCCTCTTCACTGTGAGCACGCAGCTCCTTCGCCGAGCATGCAGTCCCTTCGCTGTGAGCACACAGCTCCTTTGCCTAGCACACAGCCCCTTCACTGTGAGCACACAGCTCCTTCGCCGAGCGCACAGCCCCTTCGCTGTGAGCACACAGCTCCTTCGCCGAGTGCACAGCCTCTTCGCTGTGAGCACGCAGCTCCTTCGCCGAGCGCGTAGCCACTTCGCTGTGAGCACACAGCTCCTTCGCCGAGCATGCAGTCCCTTTGCTTTGAGCACACAGCTCCTTTGCCTAGCACACAGCCCCTTCACTGTGATCACGCAGCTCCTTTGCCGAGCATGCAGCCCCTTCGCTGTGAGCACACAGCTCATTTCCTAAAACAGGTTTTGTCCCAATGTACAGACATTACAAGTGGTTATCACACCTTTGTCATCCGTGGCGACAGGCTCGGCTGCCCCTATCTCCTTCAGGGCCACCAGACACTCCTGGGCATAGCGACTGGACCGGTCACGCACAGACACCACCACTATGGAACTTCAAACAAGAACGCGAGAACTACAAATTTGATATCACAGTAATGTTTGCTGTGTTTATCTAGCGTCTAGTATTGTGCTGTTGTCACAACTGATCTAGAGAATACAGTTTGTATACTCGAGTTCCATGATTGCATACATTGTATAATATGTATCATATCTAGAGTTCCATGATTACATACATTGTATAATATGTATCATATCTAGAGTTCCATGATTGCATAAATTGTATGATATGTATCATATTATCTAGAGTTCCACGACCTCATAACTTTGCCAAAGGATGTTTTGAGTGTGACATATTGTAAATCATTCTCATTACTTATGCAAACAAGGTCGTCATTTGCATAAATTATACCAGTTGACAAAAGGTGTTAAGAGTATGAAAGTCTCCTCGTAGCAAAAAAAGGCTATTGTAGGATTTCCTGATAGATTGTAATGTAAATTGTCCTGGTTTACAAGATTTATGTCTAACAATGTTTACCTTAACTTACCAAATGCTGCATGAATGGTATTACCATCATTTGGTACAATAGAATAATAATATTTTATTTATTTTCAAATTAGGTCTTGATTTACAAAATTGATATCTATTGATAGCCTTCTCTTTCTCAAATACATATGACATGTGAGGCTCCTATAATGGAATGTAGCGATTTTATAAACTTTCCTCCCTAATTACGAGGGGTGATCAATAAGTTCTCGGCCCCACCTAGAAATGATAAGCACAACTCAAATTTTGAGGCACAACTTCATAGTATGGAGCCTTTTATCCATATCCTCCAAATTTTAAATCATCGAAGTCATTACTTTACAGACATTCATTTTTTGCAAATCAGAAGGTAAGTGGCGAGAAAAAAGTGGTGTGAATTGTGATCAGATGTGTGGGTCGAGTTCCCAATGCCGTAAAGTAACAAAAGACATTGCCAAAATGTTTGATACTGATTCTCTTCCTATTTCAAGCAAAAAGAATTGGGTGTCTGACTTCCAGCAGCACAAGTTGCCCCGCCACATCAGGTCAGGTCAATTGTCAACGATTTTCTCCCTTATCTAACATTACTGGGTGTCGCCTGCAAAGTAATGATCACAATAATTCTAATTTTGGTACATATTTATATAAGACTTTATACTTGACATCTATGCTTCAAAATCTGAGCTGTGCTTTTTATTTCTCGGTACAGCCGAGGACTTATTGAAAACTTCACGTACATGTATAAAGCCTTATATAAATGTGTACCAAAATTCAAATTATTGTGATCATTACGTTGCAGGCGACACCCAGTAACGTTAGGTAAGGGATAACGAAAAAAAGTGGACAATTGATCTGCAACCTGAGGTGTTCGGGTCAAATTGATCACACTTCACCCTTCTTCTAAAACGAATGCCTGGAAAGTAATGACTCCATTGATTTGTAATTTGGAGGATATTGATAAAAGGCTTCATACTATGAACTTGTGCCTCAAAATTTGAGTTGTGCTTATCATTTCTAGGTGGGGCCGAGAACTTATTGATCACCCCTCGTATGCATATTACATGCAAATTTGCATAATGCATAATTGCGTGAATCATCAATCAAGCTATTTTCATACAAAGAATGATTACGACCCATCAATTCTCTTTCAAAATCTGGAACAAAATTGGTCCCTGCAGTTAAAAAAGGCCGCTAGAGAGCCCAAACCTACACCACCACTTATTCTATGCCCCAAAACCTATCTACCACTCAAAAATCGATCATAGCATATTCACAAGCAGTGTCTTAGCTAGGGGGTCTAATATAGAATTTGGCCTCCAGTTCCCAACCTGTACCTACCTTCGAAATATCACAAGGATCCATCAACAACAGCTTATGTTCAACAGCTCAACAACTTATGACATTGCACACATACACAAACAGCGGCTAAAACATAACCATATTGGCTGAGGTAACAATCTTCCCTATGATATTAGGCAACGTCCTTACTTTATGGGGATATCGTTGCGTATGAAGTTGGCCATTCTCAGGTCGATGTCTGTGTTGGAGCTGTGTGTGTTGAACGTGGATTGGTGGGTGATTGTACCGGACACTGCATCAACACCGAGTACCAGGTACCCTCGCGTACGGTGGTCATAGCGGACTCCGTTAATCTGTGGTCGGGAGAGGACATTCAGAAGTGACATGTTTGGTGCTGGATGTGCTGTACATGTCATACGGGCTAACAGAAAGGGGGAGGAGTTCCACACATTAATGATGATGTACCTTTTTAATGTGGGACCTTCCACGTCAAAGTCTTAATCATTCTGATGATAACGATCTTTGAGGATTAACAATTACATGAATATAGATGAGATGACACTAGTTACACTGTAATATCCAACACAAAAATTGGACTCACTCAAATTTTCGACTGAATAGCACCAGTCTTTGTCAAGGAATGAACAATCCACTGCTGTCGTGACGTCACATTATGCAGATAGAACACGTGACTCAGTAAGCAGTGGATCGTAGGTTGCCGAACGTCTATGGCGCACACCGTCTCTGTTCAGGGATGGTTGTAAAGCTCTGATGTTTCTTTGATCCCTCTTGCGAAAAAGTCTGGTTCTATGTCCAAGATTTTAACTTTGTCTAGTGAGACTGAATGATCAGGTGATTCGTGACGTCACGACGTCAGTGGATTGTTCATTCCTTGACAAAGACTGGTGCTGTTCAATTGGTGAGTCCAATTTTTGTGTTGGATATTACAGTTAAACTAGTTCAATAATGACTTCTACCAACACAGATGAACTTTCAAGTTGAGATGACATTATGTTCTGCTGTACCTCTATGTACGGACTGTGGCCGAGCTGTAGCTCCTCCCAACCAGCAGACACCACTGTCACCTCCAGGAACCGCAGGGCAGCGTCGAAGATGATGGGTTCCTACAAGTACAGGGAACTTAGGAATCTGGGAAGTGTGAAGAGTGAAATACATTGTAGTGCATGGTTTGTGTGTAAGCCGTGAGATCGCGTGGCACAGCGGCAGCGTGTTTGGCTCGGGACCGAGAGGTCTCGAGTTCGAATCATGCCGTGTCACCGATCTTGTGCCTTTGGGAAAGGCACTTTACACGGCTTTCCTCACTTTACTCAGGTGAAAATGAGTATGGTCGTCCCTAGGATAGGCCGTTAAATGGAGGTCCCGTTTTGGGGGAGAGTCACACCCCACACACGCTAAAGAACCCCCACACGTGCGATGGTGCGGTGTGCGATGGTGCAAATCCTTCCTTTAGAATTGGTGATTCACTACAAATCACCCGGACTCCAGGAAGAATTGTGACATATCAGTCACTAATGGAGATCTGTATCAAACCAAACCAAACCGTACGTAGTTTCACAAGTGATGAAGCATGGCCTCACCTGAGCCCCACAGCCGGAACAGTCCTGGACAATACTCATGAAGCTGGACATGGGGACGGCTTGTGTGGGAGTCAGACTGTACTTCGGGTAGGTTGAGGCTCTACAGTCGCTGGGCTGGTTCCCTGTCATGGTGGCGGTGATGACAATCCGCTCACAGCCCACATCCGAGCAGTAGTCATCCCCACTACGGGCCTCCTGAGCACGTGCCTTCAGGAACAGCAGGCTGAAACATATCTCCAACACGTCTACAATAGCGAGCATGGGTATACTTGATCTACAGACTGAGAATAAAGGCTTTCAGATTTCGCCAGAGTTACTGCAGCTGGTGATTAAGTGAGTATCTGGCTTATCTAGAAACATACCAAAACGCAAGATAGTTCTCAGGACTGGCATGAACTGGCATGATTCGTGAAGTAAAAAAAATCATTTGGCCCATAATGATACTGAACGTCTGTTGATTTTGTTAGGTCCTCAGCTTCCCATTACATCATCAAACGTCCACAAGGACGTATACTATCTGAAAAGTTTAGCTTACCCGGTGCTTTCTTCAAAGTAGAAGAATTTTCCACTGCCGGCCTCCACATCAGCCAGACTGGACACCGGGGACATGTCCTCCTCGTACATCACCTTCTTGTTGACACGCCGCTCGTGCTGGTACTTCACATCAAACGTGGTTCCTGGGGGATAGCACAGGCCCAGCCGCACCCATTCCCCGCTACCGGAGCCAGGGAATGGCAGAAACATTTTGGAGATTGTTCAGACATAGCCAGAGTGGGGTACACGTTAAATCGCGTAGAATATATCAGATACTAGTATATGGCTGTCACATATATTTATCGATGTTGCAAAAAAAAAAAAAGAATGACATCGTTGTTGTAAAAAGTGCGCTTGGAATGTTTACTATAGTTTGAGGGTATTTGGGGGTAAAATCGCCATTTGTATTATGTGAATGAGTCAGCACTATTAGAAATATGCAAGTAACTTTGTCAGCATTATTGGAAACAAGTCAAAGATGAAAGTTTTGAGAAACTGACGAGACTTGTACTGAACATTCAAACTTCGGCCCTTCCTTCTGTTAGACAAAAACGATATTTCAGTAGGCTGCGGAATGAAGAGTTGGATTACCTGTCAAAGTTAAACATGTAAATGGTGACCTCTTCTGGAGCGCGTGTGTCCCAGTGGATGGTGTATGACTGCTGTAGCGTCACCACAGGCTGGTAGAACTTGGTCACCAGTTCCCGTGCACCCGCCATGGTCATGGGCTGGTCAGGGTACTCGTCACGGACTATGGTCATGGTCCGGGGCAGCGCTGGCTTGGCAACAAAGAGTACCTGTGTGGACGTACGTGTGGAGGCAAAAACATCGAGGATCATTTTTGTTTCTAACAAATCTTTTGATAAGTAAACGTTCTTATCCCATAATGGTTCTTAAAATAAGGGGACAGGGCACCTGACCCAAGCCTCTTCAAACACGTGGTTTCAGCAAAGATGTTATGTTGTATTTTGATATATCGTACTATTCGTAGATGAAGGTTAGACATCCAGGTAATAAGATACGCAAGGTAACTATTAATCAAGCAATTTAAACGGCCACACGTTTCAGACAGCATACGATGTTTATTGAGACACTGGTAACGACCTTTCGTGTCAATCTCTGAATTTGAAATGCTAATTTTCCATGGAGAAACTATTTTCGTTTCCTTTTTGGAATGTCTCGGAGTAGTATGATTCCTGCCTAGACACATTTGTACTAACTACTATATCATACAGTTGTTCAAGGCCATAGTCAGATGAACAAATTTAGAATGATGAAATGGTTACTTTAAGTTTCGCTACATTTTCAGTTCGCTAAAGTTTGTTTCGCTACAAAGCAAAGTTTAAACTTTAACTTAAAGTATTTTCGTTGAATGCTCTTTCTGAAAATAGACGAATACATTTGCTTTAGAAATTGGTTTCCTACAATCACAAGTTCCACTACCTCCTACCTTCACCAAATAATGTTTTGCGATGTATCATGCATGTTTTTCATGAGTTATTCCCTTTCACAGTTTCACACAATCGACACACTTTCATACTCTCCAAGCAGAGGTTGAATCGCGCAGATATAGCAGTAGTCGGAAAAATACATCGGCGCCCGACTACTACTATATCTGCGCGATTAAACCTCTGCTTGGAGAGTAACACTTTCACACAATCGACACTTTCACACTTTCACACAATCGGCACTTGCAGTTCCAGAAAAGGTCGATAGGGGTCCAACCCCACACTACTTCCTGCCTGTCACATGAGCCTATTATATGCCAATCAGATGTTTCGCTGCAGTACCGTTGATAGCTAGTAGACCTTTGTTTTCCGGTATCGTTAAGATCCATCCACGGCTTCTTGAGTTATGACGCCCACAGACCCACAGATACACAAACGGTACTAAAGACATTTATTAGCCTTCTTGGCGAAGGTGATAATAATAAGGTGCACCAGGCCGTTCCGATCAGTTTTAGCAAGTAGCTTTTATATCAGATATATAAAAGCTCCTTGGTTTTAGCACCACACCAAAGTATCGCTACCGGCTAGATCCCCTGGCTGAAGCATCGCCGGTTCACATGTTCCACGTGTCACTTCTGACCCTACCTGTGCCAACTCTCCGCTGCAGATACTGGCTCGCCACTCCGGTTTGTCCACACATCCGGGGTTCTTGACCATGTAGTTGTCCTGCCTGACCACGTACGTGTCCGGGTAGCCCGTGACGCTCCCGTCCAAGTCGTGAAACACCTGGTTCTTGTCTCCATCCCTGTCGTTTGACATGTAGGGGATGTTTTCTCCCGTAGTGAAGACGCGGGTTTGCACCTTAGGAAAGACAGGGTCAAGAAGTATGAATGAAAGAATGAATGAACCAAGGAGGTGATATAACCGCCTTGAATGAACTCAGTAGTTATGGCATGACATTTGTACATGGTACAATGTAAGGCAACGGTAATAGATAAATGTGTACAATGGCGTTCGTCTTAGTTCTATACTACATAAGAACAGGAATGTGAGCATAATTGGCAAAGTGCAATATACAAGTTAAACTTTTTAGAGCAGTACACATGTATTGGTCTAAATACGTAGATATGTAGTCTGGACATGACATAAGTAGATTGAAAATACATGTGAACGTGATATAGCAATAACGCCATTGCAGCATTGTGACAACATTCATGGTCAAGATCAAAGTCTGGGGGCCCCCAAAGGGTAATAATTCTCGGCCCGGATTGATAAAAAGTGATGGATTCTCCTGTCCGACAGATGAGTAAGCAGGTACTTGGCGAGGTGGGTCCTCGTGGAAGTCGATTGATGGAAAGTTCTAGATGTACCAGCCTATCAGAAGAAGACAAGAAATTCACTGATGTTTTTGGAAAATAATGAGTGGCTTTAGCACCACAGTATATACAAGACATCATTCCACCAGGAATTTGTGACTCTGTCCCATAGAACATTCGTGCCAAGTAAAATCTCACCTCGCAACTCAATTACCATACTTTGTGTTCTTCGATGCTGCAAAAGTCCTCGTCACTTTCGCATGCACAGAACATCTTTGGCATTATTCATAATTTTAGTCATTGTTTGTCTATGTCAATTAAGAGGTAGATTCTCTTAATTGACATAGAACCAACTTGTCTAGTTTACGTTTACTTTCTGCTCTCCATTTTTCTCTTACGCATGTATGTTGACATTATGGTTTTTACTGTTGTTTTATTCTTATGTCTTGAGTAGAAGGCTTTACATAAGCATCATGCTTGTAGCCTAATATATTTGTACTCACAAAATATATGTGAATAGAATATGATAGAAAAAAAAATGATGTCAGCCGGATCCATATGATAGGTTCAACAAACACCAAAGGAAAGGTTACAGTAGTTGCAGTTCAAATACAGTGAAAATGGATTCGCTTACATCTTCAAACTTGAGGTTGGTAGCGTTGTTTTTGGGTGACATGTGCCAGTCATTCGTGAGCCGCCAGCCGATGGCGCTGCTGTAGCGGCCGTACTCCGGGGCAGAGGCGTACTTCTTAAACGTGCAGCTTCTAGCCAGAGTAGGACCGTCATAGTAGTCCAGACCTCGCATTGGAAAGACCCTAGCACAACAAATACAAAGAAAAACACCGAACTGTTTTTAGGCCCCAAACAGTTCAATTAGTCTAAATGGAATATTACCAAATTAAATGGCGTGTTCAATAAGGTCTCACCAAACGCATTCTCTACAGACCCACTTCCCATGCGAGAACGTCGAAGAAACTAGGTGGAGTGGGTTTTAAACACAAAAATTGTACAAGTTTTCGACCGATTCTTTGGAAGGTGACGACAATGATACCGGTCACTCCTGTGGAATTTGCGGAATGTCACATGACAGCAGAATACCTGAAGAATGTGAAAATCACAAATCAACTTTGGGTGATTGTAACGATACGACGACCTCCACATGTAGGATTGATTGGAATTCGTAGAATGCTGTAAACTAGGAATTTGGACTAAATAAGTTGGAAAGTTCTTACGTTGTGTCAGGAAAACTCCTCTCCACCGCCCGGACCCCGCCCATACCCCACGCCTTGGCCCCCCTCATGGTGCCGACGTTTGCGCTCTCTCCGATAAAAATGCTGTTCCAGATCTGCTGCGTTCCACCAACGTCTTTGGGGAAAAATCCCGAACTTGCAAAATAAAACATACATGTGCACTACATTACATCTTACATGTGTATGTATGTCTGTGTATGTGTCTGTGTGTCTGTTTGTGTGTGTGCACGTGTTTACGTGTATGTGTGAATGTGTGTGTCTGTGTGTGTGTGTGTGTATTTGTGTGTATGTGTGTGCGTATGCGTATGTGTGTATATCTCTTTCTGTGTATGTAGGGTAATGTAGAACGATTGATCTTTTTGTATGAATTCAAATCAATTATAGAAACAGACTTTCTTCCATTGTTTCTAGTTCTCCTGAACTTTTTAATATCTGTTTGTGTGTAAGATGAGGAAATATGAAACCATAAAAAGCGGGCGGACTTCTTGCTTACCTTGCCATTGTCAGACCCACGCCGTTGTCAGCAAACCTAGAAAATGGACAAATGCAAAAGATAAGACTATTGATGTTACCGTGAGTTCATAGATTGAAATTAGTATGTGTATTTCGGGAGTGCAAGTCGACGAACAGTGGTTTCAAACTGCAATACTACCAGATGAAACCACTGTCCGTCTACTCCATATACATACCCTGATCTTAAAACAA
Source organism: Branchiostoma floridae (assembly GCF_000003815.2). Lineage (NCBI taxonomy): Eukaryota > Metazoa > Chordata > Leptocardii > Amphioxiformes > Branchiostomatidae > Branchiostoma > Branchiostoma floridae. The sequence continues at coordinate 1,417,161 of NC_049995.1, read as the reverse complement.
CGGATATAGGTTACCCCGCGTTTAAAGGTGAACTAGCGTTTGAAAGTTGTCTACTTGCAGATTGCAGTACTTACGCGCATCTATCGTGCCAGATATCCCCGCCCCTGATCCATTCGCCGTTCAGGTTCTTGTAGGCGATCAGCCCTTCAATCATGGCGGGTTCCCGCGGCTGCTGCAGGTCAGCGTTCTGGTGGGGGAAGTACCTGCAGTGTGGTGATGGAGGAAGCGTTCAGCATAGAACAGCCAAAATAGTGTTTATTTGTTTGTTTGTCTGTTGTCAACTCGAAAAATGACTTCCAAAAATTTAAAGAAGAATGGATTTCCGTGATGGTCATGTCAAACAAATTATGATGAATGCTAGAGCGGTTAGACAGTGACTTACAAGCTTGCAGAAGTAATTAATTTTAGGAGAAGTGAAACGAACGTGCAAGCGTAAGAAGACCATATAAAACGTAGCTACATCAGCTTTGGGTAGTCGCTTACTGCTCAGTGGAAGATCTACCCAAGAGTATAGAAATCTATGGAGGATAGGGCTGGATGGAGGGAGAGAGTCCATTCGTGTTCAGCCAGCAACCAGCACGACCAGATGATGATGTAACGGTTTGGCGTGCAACATTTTAAAAGTCAGCCTTTATGCAGCGGTAGTTAGCTTTATCATCGCACCATGCCAGTGCTTATTCCAACACAACACGCTTTCAATTTAATTGGCAATTCGAGAAATACTTCAAGTACCCTTGTCCTTGTCCTAGAGACAGATACTCTTGAGGAGCCCGGGCAGAAGCTGGTGTGGTCTTCACGCGGTCGTCTATCATGAAGCCTCGCTGCGATAAGTGAAGACAACAGGCAAGATACAAACAAAACATTCTGGAAAGATTGGATTCAACGATACACTTGGAGGGAGACAACTGAAACAACAAGTTTGTTCTTTACCTTTGCATTGGAATGCACTCTGTTGTTGTAGAACCGTCCTAACGGGGTCCGTTCGGCTTGTTTGCGGGGCAGGGACCCTGCAGACAGCCCGGTCGGTTCATCGTGGAAGATGTACCAGATCCCGACCTCCTGCGGAAGTACAGTGTAGTAGTGGTTCAACCTTTAAAACTCCAACAGGGACATTTGAAGCTCTAGCTTCTCAAATTACCTTGAAGTCACAGATCTGATGACAAGACTGTACCTGCGTGTACATCTCTGCCGTGGTTATGGATAAGACTGGCTTGATGAGAGTATCATTATATTGATTCGGCGTAACACACCAGCATCACAGGCACGCGGTGCGACAGAAGCTGGTTATTTTACACTGAACGATCAGTCACTTTTGCACATCTACATGTATCTGCAAGCGTTCTTTGAAACTATCCAGATAAGATACTGTGCTTTGTGATAACAAATTCCACTCTACGATAGTTCTGGGAAAATACGAACTTTTGAACACATCAATCCCAGGTCGGTAACTCGACTGGTACTTGAATACTATGAA
>NC_049995.1:1405451-1415192 GCF_000003815.2 Branchiostoma floridae | reverse complement strand
GCATGGGGTATGACTCTCCCCATACACGGGACTTCCATTTAACGTCCTATCCGAGGGACGACTCATTTTTCACTTGAGTAAAGTGAGGACAGTCGTGTAAAGTGCCTTTCCCAAGGGCACAAGACCGGCAACACTGCAGGCGGATTCGAACCGGCGACCTCTCGGTCACGGGCCGAATACACTACCACTGTGCTACGCGGCCCCACATAAAAAGAAGAAGCCAAACCCAACAAAACTAGACTAAGCATAATGTACACTTAAGTAGCACAACATAGTCATAGAATGTAGTTCTTAGCACCTTTGTACTTCGTTATCATGTTTGCACCTGCAATGAATTTGCAATAAACATGATAGTCTTACCGCAGAGCCGGCTGCAGCGTTGTTGGTCAGCACGTTGTTGGGATGGGCGATCCAGAAAGTGGACACGCCTCTGGGTGGACAGGTGGGACACAATCGGCGGACATGTCAAGACTTATTTACCCATCAATCTCTTAGTAATGGATTTTCCGCACGTGTCATTTGGAATGGCCGGTATAACCGCCTTTCCACACCAGCTTCTCAGAAAAACGGTGTCAGTTTATCATATTATTACCTCAAACAAGCTGTCACTCTTAATTACCTTTGCAAATTGATCTCTACGAATTCTTTTTCAAAAGGGATTTAGTGAGGATGTCCCTACTTTATTGATGACGACGACGTTGCAAATGTTTTTAAAAAAATCTGACCGCCTGGCTTCAATCCTTCCTGTGTTGTTAAGTCTATAGCTAGTACTTGTAGTCATGGCTGTGCCTTATTCGTTTCTTAGATACCCAGATATCCTTTTTGTGGTGATGTGCAGACTCTGATGATTATAGTTATTGCACTACCAAGCCAAGCCATCTACTATGGAGTTTTAGGATCATTTACTATACGTATTGCGTTTAGGGTCATCTACTTATTGAGTTTAGGATCGTGAAGACAATGACAAAAATTGCTACTTGTGTTGAACTTTCAATAAGTAGATGACCCAGGGGTCATCTGCCATGCGCTATGCGATGGTTTGAGTTATTAATTAATGAATGAATGAAGACCTTTATTGTACGGTTTTGCTTTCTGACAAGCTAAGTACAGGTCAAGGTGAGTAGTAATGAAGTACAAATTGTGTAGTTTCTCTCATTGTTGTATAGAGTACAGTCAGCAATAAAATGACACTGGTCTTCTATCTTGTTTAAAGTATTGCCAGATATCATTGGTACAGATAATGTTGGCTGCAAACAGAAACAACAAAAGAAAGGGTGGGGATGAAGACTGAAGACAGGTGGTTTATCATAAAGGTATATGGGGGGAGGAGAGAGCCGCAGTCGACGGATATTTTGCAGCAAAGAAGACATTCCACTATATATATCTAGACTGGTCGCCAAATAGACAAACTCCTTTACCTGCACTCTTTTCCCGGATTAGGCATGTATCCCCCATACACGGCCCCAGTAAGCCCGCGGCACATGTCTACATCCCGATCAGAGGGTAGTAACGTGCCCGGCCGCGTCACCAGGCCCAGGTTATGGTCCAGAACGTTCCGCTGCTCGTTCCCATCTTCCAGGAAAAAGCAGTGTCCGAGTGTGTCGTACCCAACAGTGTCCTGGACCTATCGGGGGAAGGAATACTACGGTCTGCATGCTCTTTTCCGTAAGGCGTAGGCAGCCTATTTTTATTTCCCGTAATCCGTAGCTATAGGGAAAACCTTCTTATCCACGTAATTCGTAGTGAGGTGACCAAATTTAGGGTAATTGTATTCCTTGATTTAGCGTAATACGTAGCCGTAGGGGGTTTTTCTGAATTCAGGGTAAGCCCCCCCCCCCCCCCATGCAGACCCTCTATGGTCTCACAACAGAATATCATAGATACTACTAGAATCATACATTTATCATGAATACTGATACTGTGAAACGTATCCAATATACTTCATTATGCGGTATGACAAGTAATCAAGGAAGGTATTGATAAGTCATACATGTATCGGCTAGATTTGTAGATGTATATTAAAGTTACCAGCAGGCCGTGGGTGCTGTGTATGGTGACACAGCGGGAGAAGCAGTGGTGGATGGACAGGTCACGGACATAGGTGGGCCGGCTGTAGCCTCCTGCCTCGTCCACGTCTCCGGCCAGGTGGAAGTGGACAGGGTAGCTACCGGCCACCAGCTGCTGACCCATCTGTGTGAACTCCACTCCAGATAGATGGACGTTCTTAAAACCATACAGAACCTGGCAAAAAGATTGTAGAACGTCAAGTTTTACATGGTTTAGGCAAGTTTTACATGGTTCGGTCAAGTTTTACATGGTTCAGTTTTACATGGTTCAGTCAAGTTTTACATGGTTCGGGCAAGTTTTACATGGTTCATGCAAGTTTTACATGGTTCAGGCAAGTTTTACATGGTTCAGTCAAGTTTAACATGGTTCATGCAAGTTTTACATGGTTCATGCAAGTTTTACATGGTTCAGGCAAGTTTTACATGGTTCGGGCAAGTTTAACATGGTTCAGGCAAGTTTTACATGGTTCAGTCAAGTTTAACACGGTTCAGGCAAGTTTTACATGGTTCAGTCAAGTTTTACATGGTTCAGTCAAGTTTAACATGGTTCAGTCAAGTTTTACATGGTTCATGCAAGTTTTACATGGTTCAGTCAAGTTTAACATGGTTCATGCAAGTTTTACATGGTTCGGGCAGGTTTTACATGGTTCGGGCAAGTTTAACATGGTTCGGGCAGGTTTTACATGGTTCAGTCAAGTTTTACATGGTTCAGGGAAGTTTTACATGGTTCAGGCAAGTTTTACATGGTTCAGTCAAGTTTAACATGGTTCATGCAAGTTTTACATGGTTCAGGCAAGTTTTACATGGTTCAGGGAAGTTTTACATGGTTCAGGCAAGTTTTACATGGTTCAGGCTGCCAAATAGTTCAGAACGTTTGACGAGGAGAAAAAATACTGCTTTCTTACCTTCATGTTTTATCTTATAACGCTAGACAGGTGATTTCTGACAATGACATTCTATACTTCTATACTAAAAAAAGGGCGTTTTATGATTACAATGATACAAGTCTACATGTAAACGTGATGCACGCAGCACCCCAACTGCCCTGCCATAGTGACAGGCACAGTGATCAGGAAGATTAGAACTCGCCTTGAGATGTCCTCCGTACGTGTCGTAGTCGAAGAACTGACAGAAGTTGTCACCATAGCAACTGTCTTCCATCCTACCCTGGAACTTGACGTTTCTAGTCAGAAGGCCCACCTCCCCGCGAAGGTCCACGTCATCTGTCACCTCCCCGAAGTGGTTGTACCTGACCTGACCTGTAGGGACACAGACCTGCTCATACATGGGAGGGTTTACAGTGTAGAACGTATGCCGAGGATTAACAGTGTTATACATATCGGTGGACAAAACGCCTATTAAATGAGGAAGAAGAGTACACAGGAAACCATTTTTTTGAAAGTGAAATTTGTTGCTTTATCGCATCTCAACAATTATGAAAATAAAGCCTTACTTAGCAAAATGTATGTTCTATGATAGGAGATCATTTGGTAAACTATGGTCTCATCTACTCGACGTTCGTCGGTCACGAAGGGGAAAAGCATGCTTTTTGTCAGTAAGATATCGTCACAGTCATCATTAATTATAATCAATCAGGCCGTGCAATAAATGTCTTCATTCATTGTGACCTTCTTGCATACCAAATATCATCACGATTTCTTCACAATCACGCGCACGCCCACAAACATATGCACAATGACACCAGCCAATTGCAAAACTGTAGACTGCTTCGCTCAATTCTGGCCAGCTAGTCATTGCCGGAGGGGATAATAACACAGAGGTCAACAAAGAAAGAAGACGAAGAAAAAACACTGGCGCTAGAAACATGGAATCTACGTATTACCATTTTTGACGAAGCGTATAGGTAGAACCGTAGTTTTTGATTATCATGTAGCATCGTGGTTAAACGTGATGCAGAATCCATGCATTTCCCAGCTGACAAGCTACAGACGCAGCACACGTGTATGTAACTTGCAATTATAGCAACTCGTACCGTTGATTTTGACCTGTCTATTTGAGCACTCGTCACACGGCAGCAGCTCAAACTCCTCCGCCTGCTCCATGTCGTAGTCCGTACTGGCCAGCACGATGTGGTCACCGGGCTCCCATGAGCTGACGTCATCCTTTACGTTAATCACCAACTCATTACCATCGCCATCAACAGTGAAAGTACATCGTGGGCTTCCTGTGGGGTAACAGACATGTATGTCACCCGACTCACCCGGCAACAAAGCTACATTTTTTCAGAGTACTTCTATTAAAGGCATACTGTGCTCCAGAGGAAAGTGTCATTTTCTAAAAGACCACATCTTTATAAACACAAAATCGACTAAAACTAATCACAAATGAACAAATAAATAAATCCTTCATAACCCGGTATCTGAATATTGCCCCTTCATAGACCCATGGGATGTGATGCATGATGGGAATAATGCCTTGAGTATTAGTTCCTATGTAATACATGTAATATAATTGCTAAAGTTCCGGGTTAATTTTTTGGTTAAAGTAATAGAAGAATTACAAATATTCACACACATTTCCTAAGAGTGCCCCATTTTTATTTCATGGCATTTTTTCAAGTCTTAAGTATGGGTTTCAATGGGATGATTGACGAAGATCAGAGCCCATTTTTGAACACACGCAAGTAGAAAATAGAGTTGCTAAGGCTATAAGCTGTAAAATAAGTATCCAGAAACACATTGCAAAAGTAATTTTTAAACTCAACCAAATATTTTTAAGAGCGCCCCAGTTGAAGTTTGTCCAATGGTTGTTGCCAATATAATAGGTTAAACCTAGCTGCAATTTATCCGTAGGGTACTCAGCTCAGGAGGTTGAAGCTGTCTCCTGTCTTGTTCCATTTCATTGTCAAGTTGTCGATACAATTACGTTTTAGGACTCAGAAAAATATTATTAGCAGATCCATGACACTCTCCCCTGGAGTACAGTATACCTTTAAACAGAACTGAAACATCAACCTACGTAATAGTATCTTCTGTAAATCATGACTACTTGATTACGTCAGGTAAAACTCATCATCATATCTTGCCGTTCCAACACGGGGTCCAGAGAAGGGCTGTCTCGTTGCCCACAAAGAATTGATATCATTTCAGTTCACAAAATGTGTTCAATTGGTCTACATTGGAGTGCATGAGACAAAAAAACGCGTACAGCTCACCTCCGAGCCATTCACTTGTCGCTGTGACCATGAAGGCACCGAAGAAGGCCTGCAGAGTGACCGAAGCCGTGGCTGTGCCGGTGGTCTGGGCATCTGGAGAGGTATGACGGGAAATACATAAACAAAACAATAAAACATGTGACCGTAGGTAACATACTCTGTGACGTATTTCTGGTGTCCGCCACATCAGTTGCAACAATACAATATATATCATGCCGATGATATGGACAGTCCCCCCAGACAGACAAATGATGACGAACATGAAAGAAAGCCCTAATGATAGCTTACCAGGACAAAGTATGTAGTACTTGTTTATCATAACATTGGCACTGATCAATAATGGAATGTGCTAGGAAGCCAGACTCTAACATCTCTTTGGGGAGTCATCTCAGTCTGCCACAGCTGTTCTACATTAGAGAACACATAACCCCGTATCTGCTTGGAGATAAGCTAATTACCAAACCCTAAATAACCAAGGAACAGCATGGAACGCGCCTGAGTACCATCCTCCGTAGTGACCGTTGGCTCAGTACTTTCGCTTGCTAACATGGCATGGCTAGCATGGAACAGCACGACGTGCACAAAACGACAAGAGAAAATTACGCAACATCTGCTTGACAATATCCAATTACCACAAGGCCCTGACAAGCGGGCATAACGCAGACTTGGTCCAATATATCGAAGGACGTAGGGGTGATTTCTGTTTATGGGAAAAAGTGACCAGCAACGTTATTACGTACCAACATATGGAAGTTTTTGCTCCACAGCAACACTGGGGTCACCCTTCACACTGACCAGCGCCCAGGGCTGCCTGTAGTGGTCAAACCCCACAGGGTAACCAGTAAGTACTTGTGCCACACGATAGAATAAATCTTTATTGACACAAGAAGAGCACAGCGACTTTCGTAAGGTCTACTACAACTATATATATAAACAGATAAGTGTATGCAAATGAAATACACAAATATATGTATATCAATAGATATGATTAAGTCAAAATACATATCATTAGCTGGCGTCCTCTATCAAATACGACACATAAAATTCGTTAGAATTTACAATTCTTTAGACAGTAGACCTGAGTAGGAAAAAAATGCATGTGTGTAAGGAGAATCAGTTTCTTTTTTCTTTCCGTTCCAACCAAGTCACCAATAAAGAATAAACAAAACATAAGCGGTTTAGAAAACGCATAACCCATATCATATAACTGTCTACTTTCTGACTACGCCACAATTGTCTAATGATCTATTTCTGTGCCATTACGTATCTTGTCAGCAGGTACCTATAGTTCAGTGAGTCCACCTCGACACTTCCCAGTTCCCTAATCTTCTGCTTGGCAGTAGCCTCCAGATTGCCATGTGCGGTGTTCACCACCGCTAGTGCCACAACTCTCCCGGCGGGGACCTGGTCGATGAAGGCCGCCAGACGCAGGCTCTCCTCCCTGCTGACCTGCGTGTCGAACCTGTCCGTACTGACGTGAGTCCCGGAGATCTCGTCAAACACGCGCACGTGGATACCACGGGGCCACTCGGGCGCAGAGTCCCAGAAGTACATGCCCTGTGGTTTGATAGAAATGTAAGGATGGGGGTGATTCTAGATTCATTTGTGTTCTTTTTTAAGCAATTCGTGTTTGGTACCTTTTTGTTTTATATCCTTATACTTTGACCATGCCAATGTATAGCAATAAAGTTGTCCCCGAGGCGCAAGTGGTAACGCAACCCCGCTCCCTGGCCATCTGGATCCGTGGGCCGAGTTAGATCATAGAGTCGACATAAGATCAAACATATTGTAAAGGATTGCACTCATCACTTCGGATAGTGAAGTAAAGTCGGCGGCCCCGTGCCGTGTATGAGGGAGCCTCAACTCTGTCAGTTAAAGAGCCCAACACACCTATACAGAAGAGTAGGGATTGCCCGCTGTGCTTGGCTAAATGCGTTGCACTGCTACTAAGATCACAGTTTATAATGGTGCGATGATGCTGTAACATATCAACCTGAATACTTGTATGCAAGTCGATAAGATTGATCTACCTTGCCATGTAAAGAAAGAAATCTGAAACTTTGATGTATTCCCCAAAATGCATCGCAACGTGGCATGCGCCGTTTAAACCATATGTCGGCTTATGGGTTCAGGTGATATGACCCACCTTAGGTAGGCCTCCTGCCGGCACGGTCTGGGTTAGCTGTGTCCAGCCCAGCTTCTGTTTCCCGTGCACCTCCAAAGTCCCGCCGTCCATCACGAGGAACTGTTTGTTGTTGGTCCGGTCATCAGAGCGGCCGTACAGCGTGACCGTGGCCTTCCCCTGGTACGGGCACGTCTCGCTGCCGATGTGGAACTCTCCATCCGCACTGACTGTGATCTCACGTGACGTCAGAATGATCTCAGTCTTGCTGGCGGGACCAGGGTCAGCGAACACCACTCGACCTGTGTATAGAGGTCCACTCTGCGTTATTTGCATCCGACCTAGCCATCTAGTAAGACATAAAGTAGTTACTAGTATTTATAATGGCGTTAACCTCAACCTAACGTATAGGTGTCATAACTGTAACATTGCCCAATCAGTATTATGTTATAAAGGGTTCCCCTTCGCTCAAACACATGTTAAAAGTACCTTTGAAAAATCCATGGAGGTGTGTGGTTGTTTGTACTAGTGCCTCTCGGAGTTTTCACAGGTAGGTCACAGCTTCTATTTGTCACCGGGTCCCGGATTGATTTTAACTCAGAGTTAAAAATAATTCGGGGCCCGGCTGGGCCCAAATATAGCCCAGTCACGTCAGAATGTGAAAAAATGCAGCCCTTGAACTACCCGGCAGAGCCCCCATTTCCCAGTTGTGACCGAAGAATAAGCCTGTCCAACATAAGTGGCGTATACGTACCCCCATCTTTGATTTCCAGTGAGTAGAAGGCGGCCGATGACTGCAGCAGGTAGCTTTCTCCCCGTCCCACAACCACCTGCGCCGTCCAGTCCTGGCCGGGGTTCCACGGGGTCAATGTTGGGTCAGCATCCGGGCAACCTGTTGGCACACAACAGCACAAGGTCAAGAATGAAGCTACATACAGATAAGGCAAAGCTAAGACAAATTTGATGCAAACGAGTTGATAAGCTCCTGTTCTTTTTATTTAAGGAAACTAATGCTTGTCATGTCTCTTTGGAATATCAGTGGAATGGCAATCACGACTTAATTCAGTTTTTGTCTCTGTGTACAATGATAGGGGTTCTCACCACTTTTACTACGGTTTCAGTTTTGTTATTTCTCATGTGTGCCGTTATTTTGTATGTTTGCCATGCCTTCGCTTTGTAATATTATGTATCTTTCAAAACCAATTAAAAAGAATGATTAAAAAAAGACAATCACACATTCTCAACACAAAAACAGATATTACATGGATACATGTCAAACTGGCTATACTTGGCCAACTACGGCTATACTTCTGCCAAGTCCTATGTATTTATATATAGCATACGCACCACGCAATGCACAATTCAGTTTGCATAACATACGTAACGTTATATTCTTTTAATACGTCCAAGCTGGAAAATATTGATAGACTATAAAGGGTAAGCGTAAGCCACCACTACATTGCACTTGTTTTGTGTCTGCTGCCTTTGTACTATGTTGTTCAAATGCTTTGAAAAAAGGTTCATCCACAGCTTCTCAACTTGTTATGGCAATACGCATACACGATACACACAAACACGCTTTAGCTAGGGCTGGGTACCGGTACACCGTACCGGTACAAAACCGGTTTTTATTATTGGACAGGTCCAGAAAAACTCGGTGGACCGGATGCCGGTGGACCGGATGTTAGACTGATTACAAAATGAAGAGGTTAATCTGCAGAAATTCACATGTTTGGGGATTACAGGTTAAAGAAAATAACAAGAGCGAAGTAGAGTGCAGTTTATTGTAATCTCTACCAAGTTTTACTGTCAATCGTATAGTGGCAGTTAACCTTGTAGGACTTTAAAACGCCAGTGGGACTCAAATACTCAACCAAACAGATTTCTTTATAGTGGAATGGACCATTGTTTTGAGTATTGTGAATTCAAAAGTTTTTACATACTGAATTAGGTCCAGGTTCAGGTCCGGACCGAGACCTGATCCTCTGGACCTGAACTGGACCTGAATTTTCTGTACAGTACCCACCCCTACTCGGTACTAATAGCACAATCTGTTCGACACAAAGTATAACAAAAGCATGTTGTGATACGAAATGTGCGACTAACATATCATACGGTCATTATTTACCATGTTTAATTGAATGAACCGGTAGCTTTAGTTTGTTTAGTACAAACACAGAGATCAGCTGGGTGTTTTCACATGGACATGTCCTGTGGGTTGCTTTTATATCCTCAGGTTACCTTTCTACCCTGTGGGTTGTTTTTGTATTCTATGAGTTGCTGTAAAATCGTTTGGGTTACTTTTAATTTCACCTGGCTGAATTGGCATTTTGACCTTCCATTGTTTTCTCATTAATGAAATAAGAAGGAATTGAGCC
>NC_049995.1:1400182-1405351 GCF_000003815.2 Branchiostoma floridae | reverse complement strand
TATGGATGGGCGTTATATGGTTTTATGCGCCATGATAGTAGGTTTCCTATGACTTTGGCAATACTATTGCAATGAAGCTTATGTTTTTCATAATGATGAAGCTACAAACTCACGTTTGCGCAAATTGATATCTTCTAATCATCTGTAGTAATTAGAAAACAATTGTTTTCATCTAATTAAAAACATACATGTCTACAGATCATTAAAAGATATCAATTTGCGAGTCTCTGCCAAAGATACTTGCGTGCTAAATATAATGGAAATCCATATTTTCTAAGTTCCATTATGCCCCTTGGAAGATTTTGACAAAAATGCCCATGCACTTCCAGAGAAACCTGCTGGTAACCTGCTGAGAAACCTGTGCCAAACACACACCACGTATTCCTTACGTCACAAGCTATCTGCCACAAAGAATAAAAAAAAAAAAAAAGAATAGGAAAGTACGATAAATGAATACTTAAAAACACTTTGAAAACTCAGCTCGCCGGAGTACTGTATTGCAATTAAAATGCCCATGCACTTCCAGAGAAACCTGCTGGGGGGGCCCAAACACACACCACGTATTCCTTACGTCACAAGCTATCTGCCACAAAGAATTAAAAAAAAAAAAGAATAGGAAAGTACGATAAATGAATACTTAAAAACACTTTGAAAGCTCAGCTCGCCGGAGTCCCGTATTGCAATTATAACGTTAATCATAACATAACACCCGTATTGCATACGAAAGACACGTTAGACAAAGATATTACGTTAATGCACACGCAACATACCACAGCAACCGGCACCATATTGGCATGAAGCTTGTGTAAGTTAATCTTACCGATGTCCTGAGGCCGTGCAGTGGCCAGTAGACACAGCAGAGGGACAGCAGTGAGGTAGGCCGTCATGGTTAGTCGGGTCTGTCGGGGGTACAGTTGGCTTTTAAAGTTATGGACCTCCCACACACAGTCTGTGTTATCAAGTGTACAAACATGCCGTTCTGTTTGGCAAACATTACTTACCTTATTGTGATCCTAGCGGCCTTACAGATGCCACTACCTAGTTATTAACCCTAGCGAGCAAGAGATGGTGTCTATTTTGGAAAGTTAGCCATCTTGTTTTTTTTTCGCCCTATCTCACTATCTTTGCAGTTTTCAGAGGATGTCATCTATAAAATTTACTTGCTGTGGCCTTAGCTATAAAACGACTAGGTGTCACCCCTATTCATCCTGAAATGGAATAGACCAAGACCAGGTGACGTTTTCTCCTGGTACCAAACACCACGAAAATCAACTTCTATATGCCAAAGCCAAACAGTGCCTTCATGCGACATCTCTATTAGCTATAAATACGTAGGAGAAATCCCTATTCATACTTTGTTATCTTGAATTGGTTTGGTGACTTCTACTCCTGGTACCACAAGACACGAAAATCAATTAAAGAAAGCCAACCAGTACCTTTATGTGACATTGGTATTAGGCCGCAGGAAGTAAATACTATGGATGACATCTGCGCGCTCATTTTTTTCGCCTGATTTCAGAAAAAAAATGTGTTCTTTGGAGATGGTCAATATGACAAAAAATTACCAAAATGAACAAACATGTTGTGTTGAAGCCTAATGGTTGTACTTGTAGAAGTGACCCTTTTGTTTTAGTCATGACTGTAGTTGTAGAAATCTTGTTGTTGGATAGTTGTAAAAGTGACACTATGGAAGCCATGAGTGTAGTTATCAACATTGTTTGTGATACCAGTCTACCACACCAGTGTCACTTTTGCCACACCAGTACATGTTTAAATGATACAGAAATAAGAGCCTTGTTGGCTGTGATACCATGTTTTGCACTTTCTATTCTTGTTACAACGTCCATTTTGAAAAGGTAGCTTATTTTTTACTCATCTTTTTTTTCCCTATCTCACTATCTTATCATCGGAAGCACCAAAATTCGTCAAGGCGGTCACATCCAAACACACGTGTCCGCACTGCCACGGCCCTCTGTAGTACGTCTTTAGAGTGATTATACCTTATGGCACAAACAATTTTGTGATTACATCAATAATATTGTATTTCTTATAAGACTATGGAACTGCTGCGAGACATCCTCTGGAACTGCTGCGAGCGTGCGAAGAAAAATGTTTCTAAAAGATCACCTTCATCATGAAACTTAAGTGGTCAGGAAGGTTGAACAAATGACTCAACACACAGGATAAGTAATACCGAACGACAGGTTCTTCATTTTCAGGTTCTTCACATCTTTGACTCGAATGTCCTGTTTGTGTCCTGTGGGTTGCTTTTAAGTCATTGCGGGTTGCTTTTTTTGCGCTGTAGGTTGCTTGTATGTCCTATCATGGTTTGTGTTCTTTGTGAGTTACTTGTGTGTAGTCATAGTATATGTTATGTACTAGGTTGCTTTTATGTACATGTAATGTGGACTGCTTTTGTGTTCTGTAGGTTGCTTTTATGTACATACCATGTGCCTGCTTTTATGTTCCGTAGGTTGACTTTATGTACATGTAATGTGGCCTACTTTTACGTTCTGTAGGTTACTTTTATGTACATGTCATGTGGACTGCTTTTATGTTCCGTAGGTTGACTTTATGTACATGTAATGTGGCCTACTTTTACGTTCTGTAGGTTACTTTTATGTACATGTAATGTGGCCTACTTTTACGTTCTGTAGGTTACTTTTATGTACATGTAATGTGGCCTACTTTTACGTTCTGTAGGTTACTTTTCAGTATGTACATGTAATGTGGACTACTTTTATGTTCTGTGGACTGATTTTACGTCCTGTGGACTGTGGGTAGCTTGCAAGCACGAGTACATGTCTGGACAGATCCTGTAATCTGGGTTGCTTTACAACGTAATAATAACTAGAGTTCGGGGACCTCATACCTCCATGAAATATTTATTGCTTTTTTGTGGATGGTATGTATGTTTATAGTCGGTTGTATTTGAGAGTAATGGTTATAAATGTTATATGGGAAAGTAGTGGTGTATTTATTTAATGACACAGAGGATGTCCATCTGATTAGTAAGTATTAAAATGTGACACTTAATTGTGTAATGTGCGTTTAAGAGGTCGACGGCATACGGTAGCGTGGTGTTCCTTAAGCATGATGTTTGGCATTTTAACTGTCTAAGGTTGTCAGCATTATTCAATTTATTGAGGTTCGACTATGTGCCTCAAAGCGGTGTGGTGGGAGGAAGTTGGGAAACTCAGAAAGAAGAAGGGATGTGGCCAACTTTAGTCAGATGGTGATTTGATTTTCCACCAATATGTCATAACATCAGCTGTTCACACGGTACAAAAATGAGATGCACACTTTCCTCTGATAGCCCTACATCAACTGTAAGATGAATACTTGGCGCCAACCCCGTCTGCTAAAAAACAAGTACCATTGGCTACGAAAGAGACAACTAACAACTGTCCCTTATCGTAACGAAATCAGAACATCTGTATCGCCCATAAAACTTCTGACACCCAACCCATCTAAGATGAGAGGACCTAATGGCATTTTAATCACCATGTCACTCAAATCAGCAGTACAGTATGTGAGACACCCATACCTGTTAAGCATTACCGTTAAATGTACCTCAACTTCTTACAATTATACTTACGCTTCACATCTCCATGATATCCTAAGCAGACATAAATAAAACTAATTATCATATTCAAAAAAACTCGGGGTTCCCCAAACAGCTGTCATACAAATCACTTCACTATCTGCTTGGAGCTAAGCCCATTAACAAACACTTAAAGCACGATGCCTGTTCCATTATATCGCAGATATAGGGGGGATTTCTGATATTATTACATCGATTATAACGACAGATACGGCGCCCAAAATCACGTCGATTCGAGCTTTCATCACAGCCCACCAACACAACAAGTATGAAACCAATCCATCCAGCCGTTCTTGAGTAATCTTGTACACAGACAGAGACACATAACAGAAAATATAACCTCCATGACATTTCATGGAGGTAACTACTGTGCCAACTGTTACAAATATTTCAAACAGTCCTAAGGATTAAAGAAAAAAAGTGGTTTGGGTTATTCTATTTTTCAAAATGGGGGTGACAAGGAAATTTTTTATACCTCCCTTCCCTCTGTGATGTTCATTTAGATGACCATACCTCGTTTACTATCTATCTAGATACGTTCATTATTTCGTTTTCATAAACAAATCTCAGGAGCATTTCATTAAAAACGTGTCTGGTGGCAGAGACCGATAAGCGTGCAATGTGGTTCATACAAAGTTTTTTTGCTGTTTCTATACCTCTGAGGTGTGCTCTATCAGAATCTGGATGATGCCACTCTGTCATCATTGGGCAATTCGCACAATATGCAAATTAAGGCGGCCATTAAGGAAATTCATGTTTTCGTCAATATCTCAGGAACCACACATGGTATCAAACTAATTTTGGTGTCTATCCCCATGTTTTGAGTGGTAAAGAATCAGATTAAGCCATTTTAGTAAAGATCACACCACTATTTTGGCTAAATATGCATAAAATATGCAAATTAAGGTGGTTATTACGGAAAATCTTCCTTTCTTCAATATCTCAGTAACCACAAATGGTATCAAACTAATTTTGGTGTCTATCCCCATGTTTTGAGGGGTTAAGAATCAGATTAAGCCATTTCAGTAATGATCACACCAATATTTTGTGCTACTATTGGTGGTACATAAGTCTACATCGGGTATGGTCTCTGCTATACAGGATGAATGGACGGGGAGGTACAGGCACTACCAGGGGTACGGATGCTGCACAGGGGAACGGACAGGGGGAACGGACAATACGTACGGATACTACTGACTGAGGGTACATATTTGACACAACTGGGGGTATGGCCCAACTCACTGTATGGACACCACTGGGGATACAGACACTACAGGTGGTACGGATACTACTGGGGGTATTGGACACAAATGGGGGTACGGACAATACTGGGGGCAGTACGGACACTACTTGGGGTACGGACACTACTGGGGATACACTACAAGACGTATGGACACTACTGGGGGGATGGACACTACAGGAGGTATGGACACTACAGGGGTACAGACACTACAGTGGGTACGGACACTACAGGGGTACGTACACTACCATACGGAGTACGGGCACTACAGGGGGTATCGACACTACGGTACAGATACTACAGTGGGTACAGACACTACACCTGG
>NC_049995.1:1390553-1397413 GCF_000003815.2 Branchiostoma floridae | reverse complement strand
CCCACGCCTTCCTGTCTGACATGACCGCTGCCAGGTCCTCCTCCGCTAGCCCGGTATCCCTGGAAAGCAGTCTCGGGAAGGTCAGCTTCCGGGAGTGAGTTTTTCCTCGAGGCCTCCACAAGAGGAGTGAGGAAACTACCTCTTCACTAGCCCGAAGGCAGTGTCCAGCAAACTGTGCCCGTCTCTGTCTGAGTCTGTGAGAGACCCTCGGAAGATCTCCATAAATGTCCCTTATAGATGGGTGCTGCTTCCAACAAATGTTCTGTGCTTTGCGCAGGAGTAGTGTGTACGTACCATCAAGTTTCCTCTCCAGGCGAGTTGTTAAGGTCCAAGTTTCAGCACCATACAGGAGAATGGGCTCTATTACTGCGCGGAAGACTTGTACCTTAAGTTTGTTGTTTATGCTGGAGCGCCAGATCTTATCCAGTTTGTTACAAGCATTCCAGGCCATGGCATTCCTAATGCTTAGGTCCTTTTCTGAGTTCATAATGTAAGACCCGAGATACTTAAAGTCCTCGACTTCCTTTAGGCAAGTTCCAGATAGGGATTTGAGATCAGTTGGTGCAATAGTAATACTTGTACTTATTTTTATGAATTCAGTTTTTGCTGCATTACAATAGAGTCCAACTTGAGCCGCTGCTTTCTCGAGAGACTGCAGAAGATCTTCAGCATCCTTGACTAGGTGTGCTAACAGTGCTAGATCGTCTGCAAAATCTAGGTCTGTAAGATTCACAGCTAAGTGTCGACTGCTTCTTCTAGGTTGAATTTCTATACCCTTTTCCTGCATGCTGTCCAATGAGAGACGTAGTACATAGTCTAGCACTATGATGAAAAGAAAAGGTGCTAATGTGTCTCCTTGCAGGACACCGGCTGTGACCTCAAACGGGCTTGTTTCACCATCGGGAGTTATCACAGTAGCAGTGGTGTTCGTATATAGTGCCTTGATTGCACTGACGATGGGTAATGGTATTCCATACAGACTAAGTATCTCAAACATAATGTTTCTGTCTATGGAGTCGAAGGCCTTTCGGAAATCGACAAACAGTAGTACAAGATTTCTGTCGCATCTTCTCATTTCCTCTATTATTCTGCGGATGGAGAGTATTTGTGCTATGGTGGATCTACCTCTACGGAAGCCGTTCTGGTTCTTTCTTAAGAGTGGGTCTACTGCAGGAACTAGACGGTTAAGTAGCAACTTGTTGTAAACCTTGGCAGCTATAGGAGTAAGAGTGATCCCACGGTAGTTTGCAACTGAAGTCAAATCTCCTTTCTTGGGTACTGGAATAATACCACCTTTGAGCCACGCAGAAGGAGGTTTGTGTGTAAGGAAGGTGTTGTTACACAGGTGAAGAAGCAAATCATGGAATACCGGATCCTTCCATATTATGGTAGGGATGTTGTCAAGTCCAGGGGATTTGTTGTTAGAGAAAGAGTCCAGTGCAGCTTCAAGTTCTTCTAGTGAGAAGGGCTCAGTTGATATATTAAGCTCTTCAGACACCTGTATCCTTCTTAACGGTTGGTTAGGTGGTAACTTGGGAGCTTCTCCAAGTAAGGACTTGAAGTGCGAGAGCCAGTTGGCCTTCCTGTTTTCTTGGGATCCTCCTTTTATCTTGCTTGTAGGTTGGGCTTTGAGCTCGTTAATTGTTTTCCATGCTGCTTCATATTGTCTAGTTGCATGCAGGAGGCTAATTTTGTCTATTTTCCCTTTGATGTATTCTGCTTGAGCACTAGCGTAGGCGATATCTAGCTCTCTTTGTGCTTTAGTAACTTTCTTAAGGGAAAGTCTTGTTGGTCTTTTCTCGTGGAGTTTTGTAACATCCGTCACTTTCTTGCGTGCGGCCGAGACTTGTTTGTGCAGGCTAAAAGGTGTGGTTTTCCTTTTCTCCCTCTTGGGTAGGGTTGTGAGTGACACATCTTCGTTGGCCTTGACAAGGTTGTTATATGTCGTTTCTATGTCGTCTGTTGGGTCAGAGAGAGCATCAAAGCGATTTTTAACTTCAAGGACAAAATGATCTCTGATGGATTGGTCAGATGTTACCAAATTCCAGTCTATGTTTTTCATAGGGTTTGGACGTGGCTTTTTTGTTGTCCTAAGACTTAAGCAAATTTTGCATGATACAATTCTGTGATCTGAACCAACAGTGGAGAAAGAGGAGTACGCTTGGCAATTCCTTATACTATTCCTCCATTTCTTCCGTGTTAAGATGTAGTCTATCTGTGATCGATGCCCTGTAGGGTGTTGGAAAGTCCATAGTTTGTTTGCTGACTTCGTGAATTTAGTATTTGAAATTGTGAGTTCAAATTCTTGTGCAAAATCAATAAGTTTGCTGCCGTTTCTGTTGGTTTTTTTGTTATATGTATAGGCTGCATCGACCGTTCCTATCTGGCTATTAAAGTCTCCAGCTATTACAAGAAAATTGTGTGGAGATACACTCTCGCAGACTTCTTTTAGGTCATGGTAGAAATTATCGACTTCATTCTCATCACTGCAGTTTGTTGGACTATAACAGGCAATCACTGTTGTAGTAGGGTTACTGTGAAACTCAGCAATTAATATTCGGTCACTTATTTTTTCCACCTGTAGCAAGTTGTCGATGGCCTTAGGCGACAATAATAAACCCACTCCTGCAACTGTTGATCCTTGAGAATTTTTGGTAGCAGAGGATGTGATAAGATGGTAGTTGTCAATAGTGTTGAACTTGATTTCAGTATCGGGGTGGTAGATTCTATGCTCTTGAATACTGATGATGTCGATCTTATTTTCAGTTGCTGGACACTATTGGGACACTACTGAAGTTGATTTTTACCTCCATGAAATGTCATGGAGGTTATATTTTACCCAGCGTTTGTGTGTGTGTGTGTCTGTCTGTCTGTCTGTCAACAAGATAACTCAAGAACGGCTGGATGGATTAGTTTCATACTTGGTGTGTTGGTGGGGTGCGATGAAAGCTAAAAGTGATTAGATTTTGGGCCCCCTAGCGGCTTCCCTTGGTACTGCAGTGCAACTTCCGGTTTTACTATCTCGTGTTCTGAACACGCTATGGTCACGATTTTTGAGTGATAGATAGCTTTTGTGCTCAGAAATAAGTGACATAAGTTTTGACCTCCTACCGACTAGGTTTGGGATAGCAGAGGCATTTTTGTCAAAAACTTCTGAAGAGGATAACTCAAGAAGAGAACAATGGATTTTCACGATTTTTGGTATGTAGGTACCTTAGACAGTGTTGTACAAGATAAGATACTAATCATGCATAATTAGAGTACATTTGCATAATTAATGAGAATATTCTATCATAGCAGTTTTTTCAATGTATCTCCTGTCCCGGAAATGATATGATCTTGACAATGCATTGGGTGGTAGACAGCTTTCAGCGTCATGACATGGTGGGCCAAGTTTCAGCCCCCTAACATCTAATTTTGGAACTGCAGGGGGATTTTTGTCAAGACATTGCAAAGAAGATAACTGCAGAGAGGAATGATGGATTTCCATAATTTTAGGCATGCAGGTAGCTTAGGCAAATATGTTCATAATGATATAAATCTTATGCAAATGAGGACATCATTTGCATAATCAATAAGGAAATTTTATAATTCCATTATTTCAATAACTTGACTTCAATAAATGTAACAAATGTACATTATGATAGATGGAACATAAGCAGATACCAAATATGCTAATTAGGAACTGATTTGCATAATATATGCGAAAATCGCAATGATATTTGCTCAATGATTAATGATAGGAATTTCATACTTGACGTGTATGTTAGTCAATGATGAACATCACCATGCATGAATCATGAAAATGTGCAAGTCTGTTGCATAAGATTTACAAAAGCTTGAATAGTTTTTTTTTATTTTTTCAATAGAATATTGGTGTGATCAATACTGGTATGGCTTAGTCTACTTCCTTAAATACTAAAATGGCTTCATCAGATTCTTAGCCTCTCAAAACATGGACACCAATGTGAATTTGATACCATGTATGGTTACTGAGATATTGACGAAAGCAAAATTGTCCTGAATAACCACCTTAATTTGCATATTATATGCCTATTCAGCACAAAATATCGGTATGATCTTTACTAAAATGGCTTAATCTGATTCTTTACCCCTCAAAACATGGGGATAGGCACCAAAATTAGTTTGATACCATGTATGGTTACTGAGATATTGACAAAAGAAAGATTTTCCTTAATAGCCGCCTTAATTTGCATATTTTATGCCTATTCAGGACAAAATATTGGTGTGATCTTTACTAAAATGGCTTAATCTGATTCTTTACCTCCAAAACATGGGGATAGACACCAAAATTAGTTTGATACCATGTGTGGTTACTGAGATATTGACAAAAGAAAGATTTTCCTTAATAACCGCCTTAGCTTGCATATTATATGCATATTTTGCCAAAATAGTGGTGTGATCTTTACTAAAATGGCTTAATCTGATTCTTTACCCCTCAAAACATGGGGATAGACACCAAAATCAATTTGATACCATGTGTGGTTACTGAGGTATTGACAAAAGAAAGATTTTTTTCTAATAACCACCTTAATTTGCATATTTTATGCATATTTTGCCGAAATAGTGGTGTGATCTTTACTAAAATGGCTTAATCTGATTCTTTACCCCTCAAAACATGGGGATAGACACCAAAATCAATTTTATACCATGTGTGGTTCCTGAGATATTGACGAAAACAAGAATTTCCTTAATGGCCGCCTTAATTTGCATATTGTGCGAATTGCCCAATGATGACAGAGTGGCATCATCCAGATTCTGATAGAGCACACCTCAGAGGTATAGAAACAGCAAAAAAACTTTGTATGAACCGCATTGCAAGGTTATCCAAAAATAATGGGGTTTGGCAACTGTATAAATAAAACTACTGGGGGTTCCCCAAACGGCTGTCACCTCACTATCTGCTTGCAGCTAAGCCCATTAACAAACACATACAGCACGATGCCTGTACCATTATATCTTTAATATAGGGGTGATTTCTGATATTATTACATCGATTATAACGACAGATACGGCTCCCAAGATCTCATCGATTCGAGCTTTCATCACACCCCACCAACACAACAAGTATGAAACCAATCCATCCAGCCGTTCTTGAGTAATCATCTACACAGACAGAGACACATAACAGAAAATATAACCTCCATTCCATGACATTTCATGGAGGTAATCACTAGTCAGTGATACGTTTAGAATTATCACATTATTACAAGGATTAATGTTAATGAGATATATTGAAATGGGTAATATACAATCTCGCCCATCCCTAGATACATAAGTAAGACACGAGTAGAACAGCATGGAACTGAAATTCATGAAGATTCAGTGGTCTCACATCTTTGACCTTAGAACTGACTTTGGTATGCATAGTCTACAACATAGTAACCATTTTCTGACACTGTTTTTGCAACTTACAGCATATATTCACAAGTTTTAAAAGCTGCTTTGTACAATTTACTGTGTGCCCGATTTTCTTGGAAACGGGTGAAAATTGATGCGCCAGTAAATGTCATTCATACAATCAAATCAACATGGCATAATGTTAAACAATTAATAGTTGTATTTTTCCAAAAACATAAGCGTGTCTACCAGACATATAGTACGTATCTGATGGCATTTGACGTGGAACCGTGAAAAACTACTTAATAACTTTTTTCTATTTCTTGTTGTTTAAATCAAGGACGTTATAATAACGTCCTTGTTTAAATGGCTTTATTCCTGAAATGATACCATTCAAACATCATCGCACAATACTTACAACTTCTGATTCAAATGAAACGTTGTCTATATTTTTTTTCTAGGAATGAATGGCATATATCATGTTCTGGTACGGGGCTCACGAAAAAGTCATTTTGATAAGAAAACATAACACGTATTGTGTTATATCTAATCTTGCTGTAACCCAATGCAAATGATATGTTGAGAAGCCTCTTATAAGCATAATTCATAGGCATTAATTACCTCCCCTTTCCAAATCACATAAGTTGTTAAGGTAACGATTGATATGTCAAGATGCTAACGTTAACTATGATAAAAAAGAAGACCTCAGTTGCATACCGTAGTTGATGATAATAATGTTATAAACCATATTGGTAAAAAACAGGAATTTCATACCTGCGACAAAGTGAAATTTTGTGAATACCATTACATGTAGCGTAGCCTTAAATCTACATCTATTGTTACCTCCATGAAATGTCATGGAGGTTATATTTTACCCTGCGTTTGTGTGTGTGTTTGTCTGTCTGTCAACAAGATAACTCAAGAACGGCTGGATGGATTGGTTTCATACTTGGTGTGTTGGTAGGGTGTGATGAAAGCTGGAAGTGATTAGATTTTGGGCCCCCTAGCGGCTTCCCTTGGTACTGCAGCGCAACTTCCGGTTTTGCTATCTCGTGTTCTGAACAAGCTATGGTCCCAATTTTTATGTGTTACATAGCTCTTGCGCTCAGAAATAAGTGACATAAGTTTGGGCCCCCTAGCGTCTAGTTTTGGGATAGCAGGGGCATTTTTGTCAAAAACTTCTGAAGACGATAACTCAAGACAGGAACAGCAGATTTTCATGATTTTTGGTATGTAGGTACCTCAGACAATGTTGTACAAAATGAAATACTAATTATGCAAAATTATATTACATTTGCATAATTAATGAGAATATTCTATCATAGCAGTTTTTTCTATGTATCTCTTGTCCCTGACGTGATATGGTCTTGACATTTGGGTGGTAGATAGCTTTTAGTGTCATGACAAAGTGGGGCAAGTTTCAGCCCCCTAACATTTAAATTGGGAACTGCAGGGGCGTCTTTGTCAAAGACATTCCCATGAGGATACTGCAGAAAGGA
>NC_049995.1:1387182-1390453 GCF_000003815.2 Branchiostoma floridae | reverse complement strand
AATGAGGAAATTGTATGATTCCATTTTTTTCATAACTGGACTTCAATAAATGTAACACATGTTAATTATGATAGGTAGAATATAAGCAGATACCAAATATGGTAATGAGGAACTTATTTGCATAATTTATGTAAAAATTGCAAAACCGCTGCATGATCAATAATGGGAATTTTATAATTGTGACATGTGTACGTTAGTCAATGATGAACAACACCATGCATAAATTATGTTCATGTGTTAGTCAATTTCTTGAAATTTATGAAAGCTCTAAATTTTCATGGAGGTATGAGGTCGCCGAACTCTAGTTACGTTATAAGTTTAATTCAGCTAGTTGTATTATACAATATGATTAAGTTTGCCTTCCATTATACTCGTTTTAGAAATGTTGTGCAATAAACGTTGACTTGACTTGACTATAACAGATAACACAAAGCAGCCGCTTGTTGTCCTGTCCGGAAAAGTAATGAGGAAATTCCATGTCATCCTTCTGTGCAAGGATAGGAGTTTCATACTTGTGACCAGGAACATATGACTCTGGCGGAGAATATCATCAACGGATATCATTTATGGAAAAAGGGATTTGGTTATGGTAGATGGCCCGGGATTATCATATTTTTTACATAGGTCAATCATTTTTTTCTAATAGGTTGAGGCTAGCATCATCATGGCATACTTTCAATGGTTTATGCCTTTATTTTCATTCGCTTTAATCCTTTAAGACAGACGAGGACAATGTGGCACTTAAGTCACGTTGGTGACTTATTTTGACAGTGCCACATACACAAGATCAGACATAATATTAAGGTAGTCCCATTAAAAAGCCCTTTGAGGCCGTAAGGACAGTTTATTGTTGTCCTTGTTGTCCGCGGTGTTGTAGAATTTGAGGTCTAGAGGTAGGATTCTTTATCTATATACTAGCGACTATACTACACTATGTATATAGAAAGACGCCAAGCCAGGTTTGATTTGCGCTCGTAAGTGTCGTGTTGTATGTCTTGCTATACTTGAACACACAGTACACACAGTACACACAATGCTAACTACAATATACCAGGCTAGATACAATGGTCTATACAAGGTCTACAGAATGGTCTAGTTACAATTACAGTTACACAGATACAGCTATTCTACAATGTTACTACAGTGGAGCTACAAGATGTGTGACTACTGACCTTAACCCATGGCTGCTACTGAGAGAGTTTGAATCTTGCCCCACGCTTAACTATTCTCAACAGCTAGTCTACTATTGGCTGCTATTTCCAGTCTGTTCTTAATATGGTTTGATCACATGGTCTACTTCTAAATATGGGCTGAACCTCCTTACATAACTAACTTCACATATGGTTTGGATTTATCCTACTAGCACAGTACTCTATCTATCCTCACTGTTACACTACCCCCCTCCTCCAATCAGTGTGCGTCCCCGCACACAAGCTTACTACCTTTCGTATAACATCAAAACACAGGAGGAGAAGTAAAAAAAAAATGAAAATACAGAGAGTAACATGTCACTTCTTAATACAGCAGGTGTAATCCGTGTGTACGCTAGAAGTACCAAAAAATGTTGCGAGCCGGCTACCCAACCCCACTCTATGTATGCCAATAAGATTGCCAATAAGAATGATAGTTCGAGGGGGAGGTACGATTTTTCCAGTGCTCCAGTCCAACTGCAGGTGTTGACTCACCTGTGGTACTTCATTCACGTATCCACCACATCAACAATACATAGTCATTAACAAACAATGTTGAAAACCATAACAATATGCATGACAGGATTGCTGAGTGTGCATCACAGAAATCAAGACAACAACGCAAGTTCGGGGACATGCGCAGAGCAAATGACTGGGAGCCAGACACACGAATCCACAGAGAACACGGATGGAACCCAGCGACTTTCCTGTCCGATCACCTAGGTCGTTGTCTCCCGTTTAACATAACGTATTACATAACAAATCATAAACACACAATAACACAATAACTAACTCGACTAAAACCAGAGCAGCACAACGGGCATACTCACCTGAGGAGAGATTTACACATAATCTCCTAGGAGATTAGATACTCACATCCTCAACATCCGGCCCCGAGCGATGGAACACGCAGCACGCAAACGACACCAGGCGGAGACTCAAAAGCTACAACACACTGGCTACGGCGAGCAACAACAACGTGTATACCAACCATCCTCGCATGATCACATCCAAGCCAGAGACATCTGACTCCTAACAACTTAACACTTACCTAACCGTGACGTTCCCCGTTAGACAACGCCACAGTGAACCACAGGGAAAAAGTGAGAGTCAACACATGTCCTAAGTGAACCATGCACCGCTCGACCAAGTCAAATGAGCTCAATGCACCGTCAAAACCCTAAAACACGAAGTGGTCCGACTCCGTTCTGCACAGCACAGCAACCCATCAATCAATCATTACGTTAATCTTCACAGCATCATACAAGTACATATCAACCTTCCATTAATGCCAGTAATAAATCAAAGTATCACTCGTTCATGTCAAATCACAGCACGTAATGTCAACATATCAAAATACAACAAGGTGCACAGATTCCAATAATCCTAACTAACAGATAGTATCCTACACTATAATGTCACAACTCAGTTCACAGTCCATTGATCTCCATTTCCAAGTCCATTTTCCTTTGAATCAGTCCAAGATCGTCGCCATGGTGACTGGAACTTCAGTATCCGGGGCGTTTCTTGCTGCGTCGCGGTGGTCGCGTACGATGACGGCGGAAGACACGCTGGTGGGGTCCTGTGGCGAAGTCGTCGGAACATGGACGTCTTGCGAACAGTCTCCGGGACGCGATCCGTGCTCCATCAATCCTCAGGCTCCGAGAAGGTCCGGGGAACGGCACTCGGCAGGATACGATGACATCAGGGACAACAGCATACACATACGGACGGAAGACAGTACCAGGAAGCAGGCGCTAGCCATCATCTCGTTCGTCAGGGATGCAGGGGACTGGGCCGGGCGGGTGGTGCTGCAAATGAAAATACAACTCGGGCGGCGACTCGCCTCGAGCTTTACAGGAACGCGGCGCTGAAAGGGAATGTGGAACCGGGGACCTCACCATGTGCGGGTGCCGGGGTCCGGCGAGCGACGGGATACAAGCCCACGTGGCAGAAAAACAACAACAACAAGAGTTCGTAGACCTCAGGCCTGCATGAAATGTATTGGGTTTCTGTAGACCTATTGTGTATTTTTGCCTTTTTGTCTGTGGTACGTGGTGGAAAAATGAGCTTTTACCTGT
>NC_049995.1:1382940-1386909 GCF_000003815.2 Branchiostoma floridae | reverse complement strand
ATTAAAGATTTAGGGCTGCCCAACTAGCCTATGGCTATTACAAAGGGCTAGCCCTGCTGACAACTACATAAACAATACAAATTAAAAAAAAAGAACATTTGTATGTACATGGTGTAGGATAACTTACATATTATCTAAAATGGAGTATATAACATCATATCATCGACAACAACATTTGCAATGATATTTTCATTCCATCCATCTCCTGTAGTATCTAAGCCAAATTTAACAGCATAATTTACTATGAAAAATGTCCTTGTCAATCCCATTTATAGATGGCAAGCTGCTGGCAATGGAAGCTTTGAAAACTTCAGAAGCTGTTGTAGTCAGAGCAAACACCCAGCAAACATCCCCCCAAACCAATGAGCAGTTGCTTAGAAGGGAAATTTCATCATATATTTGCCGCGACAAAATGCAACAAACGATACTGAATTTAAAACAGAACCAAGCTAAGCCTCCACCACTTAACCCTGCCTGTACTATAGATTAAGCAGGCCCAAAAACCAAGCGAATATGACTAGCCCAAAACTACAAATTACCTGTATACAGTATGGAATTGGAAATGGCATTACCAAAGAAACAAAAAGAAACACAGGACAAATCATACACATACCTTTCTCTTATGCCCACGCTCTATACAGTTCTCCTCCACATTAGAAAATTGCATCTTCTTCTGTTTAAGTTCAAGTTCAACCATGATTGCCAACAGGGTAAAGGAACTTGTACCAGAACTTTAAACTCGGTACTATACAGCTCTAGAAACACCACAAAGAGTAATAAGCAAACTCCAATTATACCTGACCAACAGATATATCATCTGGTACACTCCCGTCATCTGGCACACCGTCAGTGCCACTAAGACAGGGGATACAAAGTAACCTGATACATTGAAGGTTGCCCCAGGCCAGATGATGGTTCTACACCCAACCGTAATCTGTTTTCAGAACCAAGCAGATATTGGGAGGATGCCCCAACCACACCAAAACAGGGTCAACCTATACAGTATCAAGTTCAAGCACTAGGAGGCCCAAAATCAAACCTCACCACCAGGAGACCACCAACAACTCACGTACCAAATAGCAACACAATGGCACCTTGCGTTCCGGAGATACAGCGCACGCCCCGTGCCCGCACAAAAGGTAACCTAAAATGTCAAGTTCAAGCACCAAGGGCGCCAAAATAAAAATTGAGAATTATTCAGCCACCGCCGACACATGTGCCAAATATCATCGCGCCCGCACCAACCGTTCAGAAGATATAACTCCGGAAATACCCCTCCCGGACACAAAATTCGACCTGCCGCGTCAAGTTCAAACGCGACAAGGCCCAAAGTCAATCCTAGGCAACAGGCAACAACTTCCCACCCATGCACCAAAAATCGTCGCAATGGTGCGTATCGTTCCGGACACACAGTGCCAAAAGTGCCCCCAAAACACCAAAAATGCCACCTGCAATGTCAAGTTCAAGCGCCAGGAGGCCCAAAATCAAACCTGAGTGTCAGACCACCACCCCCAACCCACGTACCAAAAATCGTCGTGCTCGCACCATCCGTTCTCGAGATACAGCGCCCTAAATCCCCAGCTTCCAAATTTTCCCACGCCCGTGAAAACCATACCTGCATACATGCAGGTAACAAACACAGCGCAGACTGTTAGAACAGTCTGACATGGAGCAAAAACAGGTCGAAACAGAATAGGGCTAAAAATACACAAAATTTAGAGCCAACTCAAGATTTAAGCAATGAGAAAAAAAGGTGGACAAAACAGGCCTACAATTTATAACAATTTGCAGAGAGACTGGCTCAGAAAAATACAGAAGAATGCAAATGAGGCAACTTTCAAAAAAACACAGGAAGAACGCAGTGGGAGGCGATGCCAGTTACAGATAACAGAGAGGGCTGAAGTGGAAAGGGCTGGATCCAATTAAGCCCACGCCACCCAAATGTAGAGTAGAAATTTAGAGGCAAAAAAATGCACGGTTGTCCCACACAAAAGCAAAATTTGGCGGCCCAAAATAGCAGAACAGAAAATAATGGGAGTAGAGGAGTGTCAGCACTGAACACATGTGCTAAAAAGGCCAACAAACCTAAGCTAAGCAATTGAGACGGCCGGGGAAAAAAATAGCAGAACATGTGGGGGGTACAAACAGCGCAAAAAAAAAAATAGGCACAACTTCACAAGCAAAGCAGAAACCACACAACAACGATTGACTAACGAGCCGGTGCAGGAATGATTCCCGGTGTGGGAACCAATGTAGAATTTGAGGTCTAGAGGTAGGATTCTTTATCTATATACTAGCGACTATACTACACTATATATATAGAAAGACGCCAAGCCAGGTTTGATTTGCGCTCGTAAGTGTCGTGTTGTATGTCTTGCTATACTTGAACACACAGTACACACAGTACACACAATGCTAACTACAATATACCAGGCTACGAGGGGCGTGCAATAAGAAATGCTCCTGACCCATTTCCCATAGCAGGAGATTAATGAAACTTGGCACAGTTATTAGCCTTTTTCTTCATAGGAATCACCCAGAGTTATGCATTTCTCCCATCGTTTGATGCAGCTCTGGACACCGTTTTTGTAGGACACCCCAGGTTGGTCCTCCAACAGATGCTTCATCAATGGCAGAAGAGGGACGACCGAGTCTGGGAGCTGTTTCCACAGACTTCCAACCATGTTTGAATTCAGGATGCCAGCGTTTTACAAGGTCATATGATGGGCATCATCACCATAAGTTTCTTTCATTTCATCAAAAGTCTCCTTTGGTGTGCGTCCTTTCAAATACAAAAACCGGATCACTGAGCGACACTCAACTGGCTCCATTTCACACCTGGTCCATTTCACACCTGACTCAGTTCAAACACCAGTAAATCAGAAACCACAATTAGTTCAGAACTGTTTTTTGCAACATAACCCAAGAAGATATGAATCATTACACATACAACATTTCATCTAGATCAAACAACTGGAAGTGGGTCAGGGACATTTCTTATTGCACGCCCCTCGTAGATACAATGGTCTATACAAGGTCTACAGAATGGTCTAGTTACAATTACAGTTACACAGATACAGCTATTCTACAATGTTACTACAGTGGAGCTACAAGATGTGTGACTACTGACCTTAACCCATGGCTGCAACTGAGACAGTTTGAATCTTGCCCCACGCTTAACTATTCTCAACAGCTAGTCTACTATTGGCTGCTATTTCCAGTCTGTTCTTAATATGGTTTGATCACATGGTCTACTTCTAAATATGGGCTGAACCTCCTTACATAACTAACTTCACATATGGTTTGGATTTATCCTACTAGCACAGTACTCTATCTATCCTCACTGTTACAGTGTTCCGGAGAGGGTATCATTGAAGGCGGAGCCCAACCCACTTATTCCATCGATTTTTACCTCCCCAACCAAAGTCAGGTATCCATTTTATACCAACGTAGAGTGTCGTGCAAAGTGCCTTTTCCATGGCCAGGGGCACAAGTTCTGTGACATTTTATACTTCGAAGTCCCGGAACCTCTGGTTCTGAGCCCGGCTCAGCCGTTACGCTACACGACTCCACTTTCCTGAGTCAAGTTCATACCTTTGATACCGTTCATGAGTCAATGATGGGCACAGGCATACAGTTCTGGGCCTTTCGACAAAGTCAAGTCATCAGATTCCCAGCACTCTCAAGTGCAGGCACTTTCAGGACGAGTGTTGCAATCTTGCAAGGTTAACGTTAAACGCCCTCTGGCAGAACCCATGTAAACTGCCGCATATAACGTTACTGATACTGATATCACGTTATAACCTACCAGGAACACACATATTGACTGCATTAGACAAACTGTTTCGTCACGCCCAATACTTCTCTCTCTGGGAGATGAAGTAATGAGCTGCTAATAGCTGAGCGATAGATGTAAATTTTAAATTAGGATGATGAGAATCACCGAATATCATAAACATGCCCAAACAT
>NC_049995.1:1373075-1382840 GCF_000003815.2 Branchiostoma floridae | reverse complement strand
CTCCCTCATGATATGGTAGAACACATTCTACTTCTGAGTGAATTATGCAAAACTCTATTCCTATCAGATTTACCAAGGCCAGGTTCTATCAAATAGGGATTGGAGACACCCCCCTCCCCACGAGGGCTGGAATAAGTCAGTGTTTGGAAATTTTAGAAACCTTAGAAAGGAAAGGGGACACTTTTTTAATATACAAAGCCTTCTGGTTGATATAATGGTGTCTAGATAACAAATGTTTGCTGGATTTTGGAATTTGAAACAACAGCATAATTTTTAGAATTATTTGTAGCCATGAAAACAAGGAGGCAACGCTAGGTTTGGTCTCTGATTTTTTAAAGGCCCCCAAAAAGCTAAATCAAATGGTAATGCTTTGTATGATTTGTGCCCTCCCCCACCCACCATGAATTGTTACAACTGTGATCTTACAACTAAGCAGAAAATCTCCCATTCTCTGTGTAACTAGCTGCTACTGCGTGCTTGCAAAGAAAGGTGTTCAAAAATCGGTAAATAGACTAGTACTCCATGTAATGTTACATGTAAAGTTACTAGTATTTTCAACAGGTACAAAGCCATGGGAATAGTTGCATGACACCTCAGAAAAATTAACAAAACAATTAGATTTCTTCACACTGAATATCTCACCTCCTGATTACACTGTCTGTGCAATTAACACGTGAATGACGAAGCCAGGAGTAAAACAATTGAAAAAAAAAGAGCCAAATCAAGGAGATTATTACCTCATTGACTAAACTAACATTACAAGACTAGAACATTGTCTCTTCCAGGGCTCAAAATCCTTCTTTCTGCATACCTGCACTGGTGCCGGTAACATTGAAATTACATGCACCAGACAAATTTTACCTGCACCACGAAGTATATAGGCCTAGGAAAAAAAATGTTGTGTTTCCTGTTTCCCCACCTACCCTAAAAAAAACCTGCCGACCCTAGACTTTTTTTTTGGGTGGGCAGTGGAGTCACATAGCTTCCAGTTAGAATTTTTATTTGGCCTGCTTCCTATTGAAGTAAAACACTGCTTGTCCCATCTAATGAAGGATAAATGTATCTATCATGCACAAAATTAAAGTTTGACATTGAAAGACAAGTGTCATCATACATTTCAGTTTACTTTGTTCAACTGTATTGTAAATATGTATCACTAGAATTTTGGCCAGCCTAAAAAAAAATACAAGAAAAAAAAAAGATAATCCCTACCTACCGACCCTAATTTTTTCAGGACTGAAACAGGAAACACAACATTTTTTTTCCTAGGCCATATTGTAGTTTATTTACAAAGTCATGCCCAATGGCTAATTGCATATACAATCTCAAGAACTAAGAGAAGTAAATACAGAGTGATACATAAAACTAGTGTCAAATCAACTGCATGATACTATGAATACTATTGTCGGGTTTGACTTCTTCTTTGAAGGCAGTGGATCGTACTGAAATTGTTGAGGAACCATTGCTATGCTTTCCTTTGTACCTAATAAGTGGTAACAGTCAATGCAGCTGATAACAATTCACATACACCTACATCATAGGACATTTAATTATGTATGAAACTCAGTACATGGACCAGTGCAGGTTAGGTGCAGGTAGACATCAGAAATACCTGCACAGCTCCAATTTTACCTGCACTAAGCTGCATATGCAGGTGGAATTTCCAGCCCTGCTCTTCATATTGTGGTATCTCTCTATATATTACTAGTATGTCAGGAATGGTCCCAGTGGTAAGTTAATCCTGTAACATAATCATCCCCACTAGTGAGTTGTGGTATGTCTGTACAACATGTAACAGTTATGTTTCAGACAGAACTGATAAATGTCACACCAATGCTACTGTCAATTAATTTACTTGTGTTCCAAACATTGGCCCTTTGTTACAGTGTTTAGTTTGTTGAGTAGCTCTGGTTGTATACCTTCATACTGGACATTATACAGTCAAACGAATGAATCAAATGAAACATGGTATACAATGTGAGTGCAACAAATCTGTTAAACATCCAGGGCAAATGTCTCCACCCCTACCCCTAGTAACCCCTGTCTAACACAAGTGTAAGAAGTCAGAGGGGCGAGTAGGAACAGAAAGAAACAAACATGCGGACACCCAGGATCGAACTTAGGTCGGCAGATTACAACCCAGCAGCGAAACCACTGCGCTAGAAAAGGCTGATCAGCCAAGTCCGGCTGAAGTTTGATTGCGCTACTTAAACAGGTACACAAGATTGTTGAAGATGAATATTGAAAATTACAAGAACAGTTTGGGGATAACAGCATAAGATTTAAATGCTGTCCAACTTCTTACCTCATCTCTTAATATTTCAGAGATATCTTCAAATAAATCACCACCCAACAGATCAAAATATCATGATTCTGGAATTCTGCAATGTTATCTATCCATCCAAAGTCACCTCTAACGTTAGTTCTATGTGTAACGTTATACAAAACTTTGGTACAAAACATGCAAGGCTGCGGAAAAAATCATTTCAATGGATTTGTCACCATCTTTCCTTGTCTTTGATGCAACTTGGATTAGTTCACAACTTGCATGTCCATTCAAAATAGGTTGGGCCCAACCATGCTTATCGTAGTAGACTTGAAATATCTATTCTGGACTCATGGACAGTCAGAGTGAAGAAAAAAACACGTGGATGTGTAACCTTGTAGGACTGTACTTGTTTACAAAACGTGTCATGAATGTCACAGTTCCCTGCTGTGTGTGGAGGTCAGGCTCTGACAACACAGATGGTTGTCATCGTTCTGGTGTGAAATTTTGTTGGCTTCCTGCAGATAGGTTCAGTGACTTGGAAATGTTTATAATAAAATGATCATTGCATTAAATGACCCACTGGTATATATAGATACACAGACAAAATTACTTGGGACATTGATGTACATTTGCATCAAATTCTGCCAGGAATCCCCATGGCAGCTCCTACTTCTATGAGGTTAAAATCATCATCATCACGGGCGGCCTCCCGGACCAGATCAACTATGTCTCTCCAGACACCTATGTTCCCCATAACGTGGTTAAACTTAAGATAACTGGTCTAATTCATTTTGGTTGATATTGTTTCTTCTCAAGACTTGGCCCTAATGGCTTGTATGGAATGGACGCATTTCTACATTGGCGCTTGAACCACACTGTAAGTTACACATGTATGGACTGTACCTGTACCTATGAAGTACATGTGCTGTACAAGTAGAAAACACCTGATCTATAGTTCTAGTGATCAGCCTCAGGTCTAGTTATTACCCTGGAGGAGGTTCACCTCCAACAAAGGTGTTGAATTTGGTTGTGTTTGTATGTTCACAACTACCAAGGACATTACACCAAAGACCTACGTAACCTAAGGAGTGCCTTATCAAACACGAGTAGAGTAGAGTAGAGTACAGTTCTGAAACAACCAGAGGGGCGAGTAGAACAGAAAGAAACAACATCCCGACTCCCGGGATTCGAACCCGCGCCGAACCCGGGCAGCCGGATCACAAATCACGACTGCTATCGCTGTCGCCACAAAAGCACTAGTGCCCTTGGGCAAGGACGATAGGCAGTACTTGAACACCACTGTTACAGTTCTTTGGTTAGGATTTAGTGCACGGCTTCAAGTTCTTATCGTCAGTGTTTATCACTGTTTTACCTCTATGTTGTACGAAACAATACTGTTTGTGTTACCAAAGGTGTGTTTTTAAGTTCGGTGCTAATTTGGCGGTCTTGTGATTGATACATAGGATTTTGTAGCTGTGTCGTTATCAAAGAATGCCATAGAAAACAACAAAAGAGCAGCCGACGCCCAAATCTGGCCTTGTCTGGTGTCAAGTGGACCACCCTTAGGTAAAGAAAAGCTGACATTTTTCCCAGGGCAACGTGTGAACTTTGGACATCATGAGCACTTATTAATAACCTTAGTAACCTTTCACAAAGGATTAATGTGCATGTGTAGGATGAATTACATGAGAATTACAGTTAAGTGGTCATACACACATGATACAAGTGTCGTGTGTTGATCTGCAGTTGAAGAAAATTAGTGGTGCTGCTAAATTTGTCTGAAGTACGGGTGATTTTTAACAGGCTAAGGGCTAACAACCTCTCCCTGTGAAAATCCCTGCTGTAGAAACAGCAAAGAAACTTGCTGACCTACATCAGGACTCGAAATACAGTGCATGTAAAATTAGAGCTGCGCAGGTATTTCTGGTGTCTACCTGCACCTAACCTGCACTGTAACATGTACTGGGTTTTATACATATATATCCTATGATGTAGGTGTATATGGATTGTTATAAGCTGCATTGACTGTTACCACCTATAAAGTATAAAATGATAAATATCAATTTTAGTATGATCCATACATCCTAAATTCAGAGTGGTGCAGGTAAAATTTGTCGGGTGCAGATAATTTTCAATGTTTCCTGCACCAGTGCAGGTATGCAGAAAAAAGTATTTCGAGCCCTGGTTTTGAAATGTACGAACCAAAATTGGAGCTGTGCACCCAATCTTTTTCTGTGGGTGCCCCGGGTTGCACCCAAATATTTTGTTAGGTTTGTGTATGTAAAGATATCAAAGTATACTAGTATACATCATATTCTTGACATCTAAGTGTTAGAAAGATAATAAAAATGTCTATCATGGTACTTGTTTATGAATTTGATAGCTTGTAACTAAGTTTTATTACTAGGTTATTACTTCAATTTTTTGGTGCACCCAATTTCTTAAGCTGGGTGCACCAGTGCACCTAATCCCCAAAATGACTTTCGAGCCCTGCATAGTAGTGCATACCCAAGTTTTCTAGAGAGGAAAGACAACAAAACAACAAGGTACCCCCCTCCCATCAGTATACAGCAACTAACACAGCCTTTGTTGACCTTCAGGAGGAGTCAAGGTCATCGATGCTAAAGAGAAGCTGGTGATCCCAGGAGGTATCGACACCCACACCCACATGCAGATGCCTTTCATGGGCACAGTGGCTGTGGATGACTTCTACACTGGCACCAAGGTAAAACCATTTCAAACTAGAGTTCCACGAACACATACCTTTGCCAAATAAACCAGGTTTGTTATGTAGAATGTTGTCTATAGACATAAATGTGTTACTCATTACATTTTATTTTATATACCTGGAGTTGGTTCATAACATTTCGCCATTGCTTATACAAATTAGATCCCTATTTACATAATAATATTAATTGTATCAAGCATCACTTAAGCTATCAGCATATCATCATCATCATCAGTCGGCTGCTGTGCAGTCGGTCACGATTCTATTCCACCTCAGTCTGTCGGCAGCCAGTGCAGCTATAGCAGTGGGGTTCAGGTCGCCCTCCGCGTCCCCCAGCAGGTTTTGTATATACGTCAGGTAGTTCGTCTTCTGACGACCGGGGCGTCGTTTGCCATGGGAAGGGACATACAAGGCATAAGTCCGCAGAGGCTCTTCTAAAGGCATTCTAAGAGCATGTCCAATGAAGCGTAATTGGCGTTGCCTGACTTTGCAGATGAGAGGCTGGGTGTTTGTCACTCTGTATATCTCACTGTTGCTAACACGCTGGAGACACTTAATGTTTAACATGATTCTGTAGCATGATGTAGCAAACGAGTTTATCTTATTCTCCATGTCAGACGACAGTACCCAAGATTCACATCCGTATAAAAGCACTGGCACACGGGTAACATTAAAGAGCTTGATTTTTGTGGAGGTGGGAAGTGAAGTACTACTCCAGATCTTTTGCAGTTTCCAGAAGGCAGTCCATGCAAGAGCCCTTCGCCTAGTGAGATCGTTTTTACTGGATGCCATCATGCTACCCAGGTATCTAAAGTTGGTTACATTTTTGATTGGCTGGCCGTACACCTCCAGTGGTGGCTGCGGGCTGCAGTTGATCGTCATGTACTCAGTTTTCGGGACGCTGATGACCAGGCCCAGTTGTGTCCCTGCAGCAGCAGTTCTGTTAAGTTGTTCTTGTGCTTTGGGGATGGAAGACTCTAGCAAGGCGATATCGTCAGCAAAGTCCATGTCGTTTAAAATCCTAGCGGGATATCTTCTAGACTGACGAGGGTGAGTAACTATGCCAGAGTCAATATCTTCTGTCGATCTTCTCATCAGAAAGTCGATGAGCACAATGAACAGGAAGGGAGCAAGGACATCACCCTGCAATACTCCTGTGGTGACTTGAAATGGGTCAGAGATGTTACCATCCACCATAACAGCGCTTTTGGAGTTGTTATAAAGTACATTAATGGCATTGACAATTGTGAGCGGGATGCCGTAGTGGCGGAGAACAGCGAGCATAACCTTCCTATCGATCGAGTCAAATGCCTTCTTGAAATCTATAAATGTGATGACAAGTGGCAATTGGTGAATTTGGTAGGCTTCCATGATTCTCCGTAGGATGTGCGTTTGCTGGGCACAGCTTCTGCCTCGACGGAAACCAGCTTGGTTGCTTCTTAGGATTGGGTCTATGTGGCCTCTTATCCGCATTAACAGTATCTTGTTATAGACTTAAGCTGCTATGGACATTAGGGTTATCCCTCTATAGTTGGTCATGAGGCTGAGATCCCCTTTCTTAGGCAAAGCTACAATAACATTTGTGATCCATTGGTCAGGAGGAGTGAGTGTTACAAAGACCTCTTTACAGAAAGCATGTATCGCTCTGGCCATCACATCACCTCCCCCTCTAAGGGCTTCTGCAGTGATTGCACAGTCCAGGCCTGGAGCTTTGTTGTTCTTCATGCTGTTTATAGCTCTGACCGTTTCCTCCAAAGTGGGCGGGTCGACACAGATGGGCAGGTCCTGGTCTGCCGGTGGTGGGAGGCCAGAAGTTTGTGGGACACTAACATTGTTCAGCAACTCCGAGAAATACTCCCTCCATTCAGCGAGGAGCTCGTTGTCGCTAGATGGGGCTGTACCATCTCGCTTCTTTACCTTCTGGTTGGTTCTTCTGTTTTTGCCAGAGATTGAGTTGATAATTTTCCATGTTGAGAGATGGTCACCTTTCTTGTCTGCCTCCTGGAGGTCTTCTATTTGTTGTTCAGTAAAGGCGACTTCATCACGCTTATAGGACTCGTTTAAGCTGGTGTTTAGTTGCCTCCATGTCTCTTTTGACTGACGGGTCTTTGCAAGCATGAATCTCTTCTTTGCCTTATCCCTCTGGTCCCGTAGTTCTAGAGTCTTTGCTGACACCCAGCTAGGCATCCCACAAGACTTGCATCTTCCTACCACCTTCTCTGCAGTTTCTGCGACTGTCTTTTCCCAGCAGGCATACCTCTCTGTGATTGGTGACGAGACCTCGTCACACTTCAGCGCCTCAAATCGGTTTGAAAGCTCCATCTGAAATACCTCTCTAGTGTGGGCTTCCCTTAACTTCCTCCAATTGAACTTAGGTCTCCGACATGGTTTCCCTTTCGATGTACGGAGACTGGTGACGAGCAGTACACTTAGGATACGGTGGTCCGAGTCCAACTCTACTGAGTTGTAGGCTCTACAGTTCCGTAGTGAGTTCACCCATTTGCCGTTGATTAGAATATGGTCTAGCTGATGGGTAGAACCTCCTGGGTGCATCCAGGTCCAGAGACGACTCCTAGGGTGGGGGAATCTTGTCTGTGCTGGACGAAGCTTGTGTTCTTGGCACAAGTTCACTAGGCGGTCACCGTTGTCGTTTGTCACGCTATAGTAGCAATGGGGACCTGTCGCTACCGGGTGGGATACATGGCTGTCATGTCCTATTCTAGCATTAAAGTCTCCAATAATAAGGTGTTTGTCATGCTTCTTTACCATCTCTATGTGGTCTTTGAGCGTACTGTAGAAGTCATCCTTGTCAGCTGGACTGGCAGACTCGGTTGGGGCGTAGATGACTGTGATTGTAAGCTGAGGATTACCATGGAACGTGACAGTCAAGATTCTCTCACTCACAGAGTTGACACTTTGAAGACACTTGTAGATGTGTTTTGAGAAGTTGCAAGTCCAACACCTCCAAGTCTTTGGGCTGTGGCTGAGCTATAGATAAGGACATAATTCTTGTCATCTGACCATAGTTCTTCAGTAGGGGATTGTGTTATAAGTCGGTGCTCCTGAATGCCGACAATGTCAACACCAGCATCGTTTAAGCCCATGAATAACTGGTGCGTCTTTCCTTTCTGGTAGAGTGTACGCACATTATAAGTTGAAATTACAAGTGGTTTGAAGGTAGATAGACGAGACATATCAGGACCAACAGTCTGTGATGACGTTCCAGGTTCCCGCTGGCCCGTCATAGGGTCTGGGTGAGACGTCTGCCTGGCTACCCTCGATCTAGTTTGTGGATAATTCCTCGTGACTTTCGTAATCGGGTATTTGCCAGAATGTTGGTTTCCTCCGCTCTGGCAACTGGACGGGTGATTGGCCCTGAACAGCTATATGCGGAGTGCAGGTGCTGTTAGCCAGCTGCAGCTCCCCTGAGAACCGTCCCACCATGGTTGAACCTGCCAGGAGCGGGGGGAACACCACAGGTAGACCTGCTGGTGCTCCGCCCGGCCCCCGATGGTATCGCAACTCAGGGTCATTGCAGCAGCCGTTGCCCGGGGACTACCAACTAGGAGGTCAGCACTCTGTCTTAATCAGCATAATTAATATGTCAGCACTCTGTCTTAATCAGCATATCAAAAATCATTATGATCCTTTCATCCCTTCTTGACTTATTCTCTTTCAAAGTAGGAAACTAAACCGGCTCCTGCAGTTCAAGAAAAGACGTTACCGGACCCAAACATACACCTCTTACTCTCTGCCATCTTTCTCAGTTACATATGTGCATATGTGACAAGTTTGAAAGTCCTATCACGGAATGCAGTGGATTTATCAACTTTCCGCATTAACTATGCAAATTAGCCGTTAATTTGCATAATTAGTATCTCATCATGTAAGTTTTTACTTAGGCTACCTACATACCGAAAATCATGACGATCCGTCAACACGTTCATATTTTCCCATTAATTATGCAAATGAGACCATAATCTGCATAATTAATATGTACTGATATTTCTTTCTTTCTCAGCTACAAATGTGACAAGTTTGAAAGTCCTAGAAAGGCATGCAGTGGATTTTACAAACTTTCCTCATTAATTATGCAAATTAGCTGTCGATTTGCATAATTAGAATTCCATCATGTAAGTCTTCCCTTTGGCTATCTATATACCAAAAATCATGACGATCCGTCAACACGTTTATATTTTCTCATTAATTATGCAAATGAGGCCGTCATTTGCATAATTAACATGCATTGATATTTCTCTCTTTCTCATCTATATATGACAAGTTTGAAAGTCCTAACATGAAATGCAGCGGATTTATAAACTTTCGTCATTAATTATGCAAATTAGCTGCTGATTTGCATAATTAGTATTTTATTATGTACATTGTTACTTGGGCTATCTACATACCAAAACTCATGACGATCCATCAACACGTTCTCGAGTTATTCTCGTCCAAAGTTTGAAAGGAAATCGGCGACTGCAGTTCCAAACAAGCCGCTAGGGGGTCCAAACTTACCGCACTTACTCTCTGCCCTAAGGGCTATCTACCACTCAAAAATCATAACCACAGCATGTCCAGAACACGAGATATCAAGAATTGAGGTTCTGCTACAGTACCTTAGCAAGCCGCTAGGGGGCCCATCATCGAACTTGACCTTCGTTTTCCCGACCCCTACCCACCTACCAAATATTATCTGGATCCATCCAAGGCTTCTTGAGTTATGCTGTTAACACACAGACAGACACACAGACTCACAAGCCCAAAACAA